>NW_027167782.1:0-136622 GCF_040954835.1 Lepisosteus oculatus | reverse complement strand
CTTGCAGAAACATGTTTATTTTTGCTGAAAAACACGTTTTGACACTTTCTGCACACTGCGGTTAAGAGCAGAGTGTGTGGGCTCTTCTGAGCCTTGCAGTTACATACGGATTCAGTTGTCTGAAAAAACGCGTTATTTCGGGCTGAAAAACACGTTTTGAAAAGTGTACTGTAACTGCCCCATAACTTACATGGGGATGACCAAACTTCCAGAAACATGTTTATTTCTGCTGAAAAACATGTTTTGACACTTTCTGCACACTGGGGTTAAGAGCAGAGTGTGTGGGCTCTTCTGAGCCTTGCAGTTACATAGGGATTCAGTTGTCTGAAAAAACGCGTTTATTTCGGGCTGAAAAACACGTTTTGAAAAAAAGTGCTGTTACTGCCCCATAACTTACATGGGGTTGACCAAACTTGCAGAAACATGTTTATTTCTGCTGAAAAACATGTTTTGACACTTTCTGCACACTGGGGTTAAGAGCTGAGTTTGTGGGCTCTTCTGAGCTTGCAGTTACATAGGGATTCAGTTGTCTGAAATAACGTGTTTATTTCAGGCTGAAAAACACGTTTTGAAAAGTGTACTGTAACTGCCCCATAACTTACATGGGGATGATCAAACTTCCAGAAACATGTTTATTTCTGCTGAAAAACACGTTTTGACACTTTCTGCACACTGGGGTTAAGAGCAGAGTGTGTGGGCTCTTCTGAGCCTTGCAGTAACATAGGGATTCAGTTGTCTGAAAAAACGCGTTTATTTCGGGCTGAAAAACACGTTTTGAAAAAAGTGCTGTTACTGCCCCATAACTTACATGGGGTTGACCAAACTTGCAGAAACATGTTTATTTCTGCTGAAAAACATGTTTTGACACTTTCTGCACACTGGGGTTAAGAGCAGAGTGTGTGGGCTCTTCTGAGCTTTGCAGTTACATAGGGATTCAGTTGTCTGAAAAAACGCGTTTATTTCGTGCTGAAAAACACGTTTTGAAAAAAGTGCTGTTACTGCCCCATAACTGACATGGGGTTGACCAAACTTGCAGAAACATGTTTATTTCTGCTGAAAAACATGTTTTGACACTTTCTGCACAGTGGGGTTAAGAGCAGAGTGTGTGGGCTCTTCTGAGCCTTGCAGTTACATACGGATTCAGTTGTCTGAAAAAACGCGTTTATTTCGGGCTGAAAAACACGTTTTGAAAAGTGTACTGTAACTGCCCCATAACTTACATGGGGTTGACCAAACTTGCAGAAACATGTTTATTTCTGCTGAAAAACACGTTTTGACACTTTCTGCACACTGGGGTTAAGAGCAGAGTGTGTGGGCTCTTCTGAGCCTTGCAGTTACATAGGGATTCAGTTGTCTGAAAAAACGCGTTTATTTCGGGCTGAAAAACACGTTTTGAAAAGTGTACTGTAACTGCCCCATAACTTACATGGGGATGACCAAACTTGCAGAAACATGTTTATTTCTGCTGAAAAACACGTTTTGACACTTTCTGCACACTGGGGTTAAGAGCAGAGTGTGTGGGCTCTTCTGAGCCTTGCAGTTACATAGGGATTCAGTTGTCTGAAAAAACGCGTTTATTTCGGGCTGAAAAACACGTTTTGAAAAAAGTGCTGTTACTGCCCCATAACTTACATGGGGTTGACCAAACTTGCAGAAACATGTTTATTTTTGCTGAAAAACACGTTTTGACACTTTCTGCACACTGCGGTTAAGAGCAGAGTGTGTGGGCTCTTCTGAGCCTTGCAGTTACATACGGATTCAGTTGTCTGAAAAAACGCGTTTATTTCGGGCTGAAAAACACGTTTTGAAAAGTGTACTGTAACTGCCCCATAATTTACATGGGGATGACCAAACTTCCAGAAACATGTTTATTTCTGCTGAAAAACACGTTTTGACACTTTCTGCACACTGGGGTTAAGAGCAGAGTGTGTGGGCTCTTCTGAGCCTTGCAGTTACATAGGGATTCAGTTGTCTGAAAAAAACGCGTCTATTTCGGGCTGAAAAACACGTTTTGAAAAAAGTGCTGTTACTGCCCCATAACTTACATGGGGTTGACCAAACTTGCAGAAACATGTTTATTTCTGCTGAAAAACATGTTTTGACACTTTCTGCACACTGGGGTTAAGAGCAGAGTGTGTGGGCTCTTCTGAGCCTTGCAGTTACATAGGGATTCAGTTGTCTGAAAAAACGCGTTTATTTCGGGCTGAAAAACACGTTTTGAAAAAAAGTGCTGTTACTGCCCCATAACTTACATGGGGTTGACCAAACTTGCAGAAACATGTTTATTTCTGCTGAAAAACATGTTTTGACACTTTCTGCACACTGGGTTAAGAGCTGAGTTTGTGGGCTCATCTGAGCTTGCAGTTACATAGGGATTCAGTTGTCTGAAATAACGTGTTTATTTCAGGCTGAAAAACACGTTTTGAAAAGTGTACTGTAACTGCCCCATAACTTACATGGGGTTGACCAAACTTGCAGAAACATGTTTATTTCTGCTGAAAAACACGTTTTGACACTTTCTGCACACTGGGGTTAAGAGCAGAGTGTGTGGGCTCTTCTAAGCTTTGCAGTTACATAGGGATTCAGTTGTCTGAAAAAACGCGTTTATTTCGGGCTGAAAAACACGTTTTGAAAAGTGTACTGTAACTGCCCCATAACTTACATGGGGATGACCAAACTTCCAGAAACATGTTTATTTCTGCTGAAAAACACGTTTTGACACTTTCTGCACACTGGGGTTAAGAGCAGAGTGTGTGGGCTCTTCTGAGCCTTGCAGTTACATAGGGATTCAGTTGTCTGAAAAAACGCGTTTATTTCGGGCTGAAAAACACGTTTTGAAAAAAGTGCTGTTACTGCCCCATAACTTACATGGGGTTGACCAAACTTGCAGAAACATGTTTATTTCTGCTGAAAAACATGTTTTGACACTTTCTGCACACTGGGGTTAAGAGCAGAGTGTGTGGGCTCTTCTGAGCCTTGCAGTTACATAGGCATTCAGTTGTCTGAAAAAACGCGTTTATTTCGGGCTGAAAAACACGTTTTGAAAAAAGTGCTGTTACTGTCCAATAACTTACATGGGGTTGACCAAACTTGCAGAAACATGTTTATTTCTGCTGAAAAACATGTTTTGACACTTTCTGCACACTGGGGTTAAGAGCTGAGTGTGTGGGCTCTTCTGAGCTTGCAGTTACATAGGGATTCAGTTGTCTGAAAAAACGCGTTTATTTCGGGCTGAAAAACACGTTTTGAAAAGTGTACTATAACTGCCCCATAACTTACATGGGTTTGACCAAACTTGCAGAAACATGTTTATGTCTGCTGAAAAACACGTTTTGACACTTTCTGCACACTGGGGTTAAGAGCAGTGTGTGTGGGCTCTTCTGAGCCTTGCAGTTACATAGGGATTCAGTTGTCTGAAAAAACGCGTTTATTTCGGGCTGAAAAACACGTTTTGAAAAGTGTACTGTAACTGCCCCATAACTTACATGGGGTTGACCAAACTTGCAGAAACATGTTTATTTCTGCTGAAAAACACGTTTTGACACTTTCTGCACACTGGGGTTAAGAGCAGAGTGTGTGGGCTCTTCTGAGCCTTGCAGTTACATAGGGATTCAGTTGTCTGAAAAAACGCGTTTATTTCGGGCTGAAAAACACGTTTTGAAAAATGTGCTGTTACTGCCCCATAACTTACATGGGGTTGACCAAACTTGCAGAAACATGTTTATTTTTGCTGAAAAACACGTTTTGACACTTTCTGCACACTGCGGTTAAGAGCAGAGTGTGTGGGCTCTTCTGAGCCTTGCAGTTACATACGGATTCAGTTGTCTGAAAAAACGCGTTTATTTCGGGCTGAAAAACACGTTTTGAAAAGTGTACTGTAACTGCCCCATAACTTACATGGGGATGACCAAACTTCCAGAAACATGTTTATTTCTGCTGAAAAACATGTTTTGACACTTTCTGCACACTGGGGTTAAGAGCAGAGTGTGTGGGCTCTTCTGAGCCTTGCAGTTACATAGGGATTCAGTTGTCTGAAAAAACGCGTTTATTTCGGGCTGAAAAACACGTTTTGAAAAAAAGTGCTGTTACTGCCCCATAACTTACATGGGGTTGACCAAACTTGCAGAAACATGTTTATTTCTGCTGAAAAACATGTTTTGACACTTTCTGCACACTGGGGTTAAGAGCTGAGTTTGTGGGCTCTTCTGAGCTTGCAGTTACATAGGGATTCAGTTGTCTGAAATAACGTGTTTATTTCAGGCTGAAAAACACGTTTTGAAAAGTGTACTGTAACTGCCCCATAACTTACATGGGGATGATCAAACTTCCAGAAACATGTTTATTTCTGCTGAAAAACACGTTTTGACACTTTCTGCACACTGGGGTTAAGAGCAGAGTGTGTGGGCTCTTCTGAGCCTTGCAGTAACATAGGGATTCAGTTGTCTGAAAAAACGCGTTTATTTCGGGCTGAAAAACACGTTTTGAAAAAAGTGCTGTTACTGCCCCATAACTTACATGGGGTTGACCAAACTTGCAGAAACATGTTTATTTCTGCTGAAAAACATGTTTTGACACTTTCTGCACACTGGGGTTAAGAGCAGAGTGTGTGGGCTCTTCTGAGCTTTGCAGTTACATAGGGATTCAGTTGTCTGAAAAAACGCGTTTATTTCGTGCTGAAAAACACGTTTTGAAAAAAGTGCTGTTACTGCCCCATAACTGACATGGGGTTGACCAAACTTGCAGAAACATGTTTATTTCTGCTGAAAAACATGTTTTGACACTTTCTGCACAGTGGGGTTAAGAGCAGAGTGTGTGGGCTCTTCTGAGCCTTGCAGTTACATACGGATTCAGTTGTCTGAAAAAACGCGTTTATTTCGGGCTGAAAAACACGTTTTGAAAAGTGTACTGTAACTGCCCCATAACTTACATGGGGTTGACCAAACTTGCAGAAACATGTTTATTTCTGCTGAAAAACACGTTTTGACACTTTCTGCACACTGGGGTTAAGAGCAGAGTGTGTGGGCTCTTCTGAGCCTTGCAGTTACATAGGGATTCAGTTGTCTGAAAAAACGCGTTTATTTCGGGCTGAAAAACACGTTTTGAAAAGTGTACTGTAACTGCCCCATAACTTACATGGGGATGACCAAACTTGCAGAAACATGTTTATTTCTGCTGAAAAACACGTTTTGACACTTTCTGCACACTGGGGTTAAGAGCAGAGTGTGTGGGCTCTTCTGAGCCTTGCAGTTACATAGGGATTCAGTTGTCTGAAAAAACGCGTTTATTTCGGGCTGAAAAACACGTTTTGAAAAAAGTGCTGTTACTGCCCCATAACTTACATGGGGTTGACCAAACTTGCAGAAACATGTTTATTTTTGCTGAAAAACACGTTTTGACACTTTCTGCACACTGCGGTTAAGAGCAGAGTGTGTGGGCTCTTCTGAGCCTTGCAGTTACATACGGATTCAGTTGTCTGAAAAAACGCGTTTATTTCGGGCTGAAAAACACGTTTTGAAAAGTGTACTGTAACTGCCCCATAATTTACATGGGGATGACCAAACTTCCAGAAACATGTTTATTTCTGCTGAAAAACACGTTTTGACACTTTCTGCACACTGGGGTTAAGAGCAGAGTGTGTGGGCTCTTCTGAGCCTTGCAGTTACATAGGGATTCAGTTGTCTGAAAAAAACGCGTCTATTTCGGGCTGAAAAACACGTTTTGAAAAAAGTGCTGTTACTGCCCCATAACTTACATGGGGTTGACCAAACTTGCAGAAACATGTTTATTTCTGCTGAAAAACATGTTTTGACACTTTCTGCACACTGGGGTTAAGAGCAGAGTGTGTGGGCTCTTCTGAGCCTTGCAGTTACATAGGGATTCAGTTGTCTGAAAAAACGCGTTTATTTCGGGCTGAAAAACACGTTTTGAAAAAAAGTGCTGTTACTGCCCCATAACTTACATGGGGTTGACCAAACTTGCAGAAACATGTTTATTTCTGCTGAAAAACATGTTTTGACACTTTCTGCACACTGGGGTTAAGAGCTGAGTTTGTGGGCTCATCTGAGCTTGCAGTTACATAGGGATTCAGTTGTCTGAAATAACGTGTTTATTTCAGGCTGAAAAACACGTTTTGAAAAGTGTACTGTAACTGCCCCATAACTTACATGGGGTTGACCAAACTTGCAGAAACATGTTTATTTCTGCTGAAAAACACGTTTTGACACTTTCTGCACACTGGGGTTAAGAGCAGAGTGTGTGGGCTCTTCTAAGCTTTGCAGTTACATAGGGATTCAGTTGTCTGAAAAAACGCGTTTATTTCGGGCTGAAAAACACGTTTTGAAAAGTGTACTGTAACTGCCCCATAACTTACATGGGGATGACCAAACTTCCAGAAACATGTTTATTTCTGCTGAAAAACACGTTTTGACACTTTCTGCACACTGGGGTTAAGAGCAGAGTGTGTGGGCTCTTCTGAGCCTTGCAGTTACATAGGGATTCAGTTGTCTGAAAAAACGCGTTTATTTCGGGCTGAAAAACACGTTTTGAAAAAAGTGCTGTTACTGCCCCATAACTTACATGGGGTTGACCAAACTTGCAGAAACATGTTTATTTCTGCTGAAAAACATGTTTTGACACTTTCTGCACACTGGGGTTAAGAGCAGAGTGTGTGGGCTCTTCTGAGCCTTGCAGTTACATAGGCATTCAGTTGTCTGAAAAAACGCGTTTATTTCGGGCTGAAAAACACGTTTTGAAAAAAGTGCTGTTACTGTCCAATAACTTACATGGGGTTGACCAAACTTGCAGAAACATGTTTATTTCTGCTGAAAAACATGTTTTGACACTTTCTGCACACTGGGGTTAAGAGCTGAGTGTGTGGGCTCTTCTGAGCTTGCAGTTACATAGGGATTCAGTTGTCTGAAAAAACGCGTTTATTTCGGGCTGAAAAACACGTTTTGAAAAGTGTACTATAACTGCCCCATAACTTACATGGGTTTGACCAAACTTGCAGAAACATGTTTATGTCTGCTGAAAAACACGTTTTGACACTTTCTGCACACTGGGGTTAAGAGCAGTGTGTGTGGGCTCTTCTGAGCCTTGCAGTTACATAGGGATTCAGTTGTCTGAAAAAACGCGTTTATTTCGGGCTGAAAAACACGTTTTGAAAAGTGTACTGTAACTGCCCCATAACTTACATGGGGTTGACCAAACTTGCAGAAACATGTTTATTTCTGCTGAAAAACACGTTTTGACACTTTCTGCACACTGGGGTTAAGAGCAGAGTGTGTGGGCTCTTCTGAGCCTTGCAGTTACATAGGGATTCAGTTGTCTGAAAAAAACGCGTCTATTTCGGGCTGAAAAACACGTTTTGAAAAAAGTGCTGTTACTGCCCCATAACTTACATGGGGTTGACCAAACTTGCAGAAACATGTTTATTTCTGCTGAAAAACATGTTTTGACACTTTCTGCACACTGGGGTTAAGAGCTGAGTTTGTGGGCTCATCTGAGCTTGCAGTTACATAGGGATTCAGTTGTCTGAAATAACGTGTTTATTTCAGGCTGAAAAACACGTTTTGAAAAGTGTACTGTAACTGCCCCATAACTTACATGGGGTTGACCAAACTTGCAGAAACATGTTTATTTCTGCTGAAAAACACGTTTTGACACTTTCTGCACACTGGGGTTAAGAGCAGAGTGTGTGGGCTCTTCTGAGCCTTGCAGTTACATAGGGATTCAGTTGTCTGAAAAAACGCGTTTATTTCGGGCTGAAAAACACGTTTTGAAAAATGTGCTGTTACTGCCCCATAACTTACATGGGGTTGACCAAACTTGCAGAAACATGTTTATTTTTGCTGAAAAACACGTTTTGACACTTTCTGCACACTGCGGTTAAGAGCAGAGTGTGTGGGCTCTTCTGAGCCTTGCAGTTACATACGGATTCAGTTGTCTGAAAAAACGCGTTTATTTCGGGCTGAAAAACACGTTTTGAAAAGTGTACTGTAACTGCCCCATAACTTACATGGGGATGACCAAACTTCCAGAAACATGTTTATTTCTGCTGAAAAACATGTTTTGACACTTTCTGCACACTGGGGTTAAGAGCAGAGTGTGTGGGCTCTTCTGAGCCTTGCAGTTACATAGGGATTCAGTTGTCTGAAAAAACGCGTTTATTTCGGGCTGAAAAACACGTTTTGAAAAAAAGTGCTGTTACTGCCCCATAACTTACATGGGGTTGACCAAACTTGCAGAAACATGTTTATTTCTGCTGAAAAACATGTTTTGACACTTTCTGCACACTGGGGTTAAGAGCTGAGTTTGTGGGCTCTTCTGAGCTTGCAGTTACATAGGGATTCAGTTGTCTGAAATAACGTGTTTATTTCAGGCTGAAAAACACGTTTTGAAAAGTGTACTGTAACTGCCCCATAACTTACATGGGGATGATCAAACTTCCAGAAACATGTTTATTTCTGCTGAAAAACACGTTTTGACACTTTCTGCACACTGGGGTTAAGAGCAGAGTGTGTGGGCTCTTCTGAGCCTTGCAGTAACATAGGGATTCAGTTGTCTGAAAAAACGCGTTTATTTCGGGCTGAAAAACACGTTTTGAAAAAAGTGCTGTTACTGCCCCATAACTTACATGGGGTTGACCAAACTTGCAGAAACATGTTTATTTCTGCTGAAAAACATGTTTTGACACTTTCTGCACACTGGGGTTAAGAGCAGAGTGTGTGGGCTCTTCTGAGCTTTGCAGTTACATAGGGATTCAGTTGTCTGAAAAAACGCGTTTATTTCGTGCTGAAAAACACGTTTTGAAAAAAGTGCTGTTACTGCCCCATAACTGACATGGGGTTGACCAAACTTGCAGAAACATGTTTATTTCTGCTGAAAAACATGTTTTGACACTTTCTGCACAGTGGGGTTAAGAGCAGAGTGTGTGGGCTCTTCTGAGCCTTGCAGTTACATACGGATTCAGTTGTCTGAAAAAACGCGTTTATTTCGGGCTGAAAAACACGTTTTGAAAAGTGTACTGTAACTGCCCCATAACTTACATGGGGTTGACCAAACTTGCAGAAACATGTTTATTTCTGCTGAAAAACACGTTTTGACACTTTCTGCACACTGGGGTTAAGAGCAGAGTGTGTGGGCTCTTCTGAGCCTTGCAGTTACATAGGGATTCAGTTGTCTGAAAAAACGCGTTTATTTCGGGCTGAAAAACACGTTTTGAAAAGTGTACTGTAACTGCCCCATAACTTACATGGGGATGACCAAACTTGCAGAAACATGTTTATTTCTGCTGAAAAACACGTTTTGACACTTTCTGCACACTGGGGTTAAGAGCAGAGTGTGTGGGCTCTTCTGAGCCTTGCAGTTACATAGGGATTCAGTTGTCTGAAAAAACGCGTTTATTTCGGGCTGAAAAACACGTTTTGAAAAAAGTGCTGTTACTGCCCCATAACTTACATGGGGTTGACCAAACTTGCAGAAACATGTTTATTTTTGCTGAAAAACACGTTTTGACACTTTCTGCACACTGCGGTTAAGAGCAGAGTGTGTGGGCTCTTCTGAGCCTTGCAGTTACATACGGATTCAGTTGTCTGAAAAAACGCGTTTATTTCGGGCTGAAAAACACGTTTTGAAAAGTGTACTGTAACTGCCCCATAATTTACATGGGGATGACCAAACTTCCAGAAACATGTTTATTTCTGCTGAAAAACACGTTTTGACACTTTCTGCACACTGGGGTTAAGAGCAGAGTGTGTGGGCTCTTCTGAGCCTTGCAGTTACATAGGGATTCAGTTGTCTGAAAAAAACGCGTCTATTTCGGGCTGAAAAACACGTTTTGAAAAAAGTGCTGTTACTGCCCCATAACTTACATGGGGTTGACCAAACTTGCAGAAACATGTTTATTTCTGCTGAAAAACATGTTTTGACACTTTCTGCACACTGGGGTTAAGAGCAGAGTGTGTGGGCTCTTCTGAGCCTTGCAGTTACATAGGGATTCAGTTGTCTGAAAAAACGCGTTTATTTCGGGCTGAAAAACACGTTTTGAAAAAAAGTGCTGTTACTGCCCCATAACTTACATGGGGTTGACCAAACTTGCAGAAACATGTTTATTTCTGCTGAAAAACATGTTTTGACACTTTCTGCACACTGGGGTTAAGAGCTGAGTTTGTGGGCTCATCTGAGCTTGCAGTTACATAGGGATTCAGTTGTCTGAAATAACGTGTTTATTTCAGGCTGAAAAACACGTTTTGAAAAGTGTACTGTAACTGCCCCATAACTTACATGGGGTTGACCAAACTTGCAGAAACATGTTTATTTCTGCTGAAAAACACGTTTTGACACTTTCTGCACACTGGGGTTAAGAGCAGAGTGTGTGGGCTCTTCTAAGCTTTGCAGTTACATAGGGATTCAGTTGTCTGAAAAAACGCGTTTATTTCGGGCTGAAAAACACGTTTTGAAAAGTGTACTGTAACTGCCCCATAACTTACATGGGGATGACCAAACTTCCAGAAACATGTTTATTTCTGCTGAAAAACACGTTTTGACACTTTCTGCACACTGGGGTTAAGAGCAGAGTGTGTGGGCTCTTCTGAGCCTTGCAGTTACATAGGGATTCAGTTGTCTGAAAAAACGCGTTTATTTCGGGCTGAAAAACACGTTTTGAAAAAAGTGCTGTTACTGCCCCATAACTTACATGGGGTTGACCAAACTTGCAGAAACATGTTTATTTCTGCTGAAAAACATGTTTTGACACTTTCTGCACACTGGGGTTAAGAGCAGAGTGTGTGGGCTCTTCTGAGCCTTGCAGTTACATAGGCATTCAGTTGTCTGAAAAAACGCGTTTATTTCGGGCTGAAAAACACGTTTTGAAAAAAGTGCTGTTACTGTCCAATAACTTACATGGGGTTGACCAAACTTGCAGAAACATGTTTATTTCTGCTGAAAAACATGTTTTGACACTTTCTGCACACTGGGGTTAAGAGCTGAGTGTGTGGGCTCTTCTGAGCTTGCAGTTACATAGGGATTCAGTTGTCTGAAAAAACGCGTTTATTTCGGGCTGAAAAACACGTTTTGAAAAGTGTACTATAACTGCCCCATAACTTACATGGGTTTGACCAAACTTGCAGAAACATGTTTATGTCTGCTGAAAAACACGTTTTGACACTTTCTGCACACTGGGGTTAAGAGCAGTGTGTGTGGGCTCTTCTGAGCCTTGCAGTTACATAGGGATTCAGTTGTCTGAAAAAACGCGTTTATTTCGGGCTGAAAAACACGTTTTGAAAAGTGTACTGTAACTGCCCCATAACTTACATGGGGTTGACCAAACTTGCAGAAACATGTTTATTTCTGCTGAAAAACACGTTTTGACACTTTCTGCACACTGGGGTTAAGAGCAGAGTGTGTGGGCTCTTCTGAGCCTTGCAGTTACATAGGGATTCAGTTGTCTGAAAAAAACGCGTCTATTTCGGGCTGAAAAACACGTTTTGAAAAAAGTGCTGTTACTGCCCCATAACTTACATGGGGTTGACCAAACTTGCAGAAACATGTTTATTTCTGCTGAAAAACATGTTTTGACACTTTCTGCACACTGGGGTTAAGAGCAGAGTGTGTGGGCTCTTCTGAGCCTTGCAGTTACATAGGGATTCAGTTGTCTGAAAAAACGCGTTTATTTCGGGCTGAAAAACACGTTTTGAAAAAAAGTGCTGTTACTGCCCCATAACTTACATGGGGTTGACCAAACTTGCAGAAACATGTTTATTTCTGCTGAAAAACATGTTTTGACACTTTCTGCACACTGGGGTTAAGAGCTGAGTTTGTGGGCTCATCTGAGCTTGCAGTTACATAGGGATTCAGTTGTCTGAAATAACGTGTTTATTTCAGGCTGAAAAACACGTTTTGAAAAGTGTACTGTAACTGCCCCATAACTTACATGGGGTTGACCAAACTTGCAGAAACATGTTTATTTCTGCTGAAAAACACGTTTTGACACTTTCTGCACACTGGGGTTAAGAGCAGAGTGTGTGGGCTCTTCTAAGCTTTGCAGTTACATAGGGATTCAGTTGTCTGAAAAAACGCGTTTATTTCGGGCTGAAAAACACGTTTTGAAAAGTGTACTGTAACTGCCCCATATCTTACATGGGGATGACCAAACTTCCAGAAACATGTTTATTTCTGCTGAAAAACACGTTTTGACACTTTCTGCACACTGGGGTTAAGAGCAGAGTGTGTGGGCTCTTCTGAGCCTTGCAGTTACATAGGGATTCAGTTGTCTGAAAAAACGCGTTTATTTCGGGCTGAAAAACACGTTTTGAAAAAAGTGCTGTTACTGCCCCATAACTTACATGGGGTTGACCAAACTTGCAGAAACATGTTTATTTCTGCTGAAAAACATGTTTTGACACTTTCTGCACACTGGGGTTAAGAGCAGAGTGTGTGGGCTCTTCTGAGCCTTGCAGTTACATAGGCATTCAGTTGTCTGAAAAAACGCGTTTATTTCGGGCTGAAAAACACGTTTTGAAAAAAGTGCTGTTACTGTCCAATAACTTACATGGGGTTGACCAAACTTGCAGAAACATGTTTATTTCTGCTGAAAAACATGTTTTGACACTTTCTGCACACTGGGGTTAAGAGCTGAGTGTGTGGGCTCTTCTGAGCTTGCAGTTACATAGGGATTCAGTTGTCTGAAAAAACGCGTTTATTTCGGGCTGAAAAACACGTTTTGAAAAGTGTACTATAACTGCCCCATAACTTACATGGGTTTGACCAAACTTGCAGAAACATGTTTATGTCTGCTGAAAAACACGTTTTGACACTTTCTGCACACTGGGGTTAAGAGCAGTGTGTGTGGGCTCTTCTGAGCCTTGCAGTTACATAGGGATTCAGTTGTCTGAAAAAACGCGTTTATTTCGGGCTGAAAAACACGTTTTGAAAAAAGTGCTTTTACTGCCCCATAACTGACATGGGGTTGACCAAATTTGCAGAAACATGTTTATTTCTGCTGAAAAGCACGTTTTGACACTTTCTGCACACTGAGGCTAAGAGCAGAGTGTGTGGGCTCTTCTGAGCCTTGCAGTTACATAAGGATTCAGTTGTCTGAAAAAACGCGTTTATTTCGGGCTGAAAAACACGTTTTGAAAAGTGTACTGTAACTGCCCCATAACTTACATGGGGATGACCAAACTTGCAGAAACATGTTTATTTCTGCTGAAAAACACGTTTTGACACTTTCTGCACACTGGGGTTAAGAGCAGAGTGTGTGGGCTCTTCTGAGCCTTGCAGTTACATAGGCATTCAGTTGTCTGAAAAAACGCGTTTATTTCGGGCTGAAAAACACGTTTTGAAAAAAGTGCTGTTACTGTCCAATAACTTACATGGGGTTGACCAAACTTGCAGAAACATGTTTATTTCTGCTGAAAAACATGTTTTGACACTTTCTGCACACTGGGGTTAAGAGCTGAGTGTGTGGGCTCTTCTGAGCTTGCAGTTACATAGGGATTCAGTTGTCTGAAAAAACGCGTTTATTTCGGGCTGAAAAACACGTTTTGAAAAGTGTACTATAACTGCCCCATAACTTACATGGGTTTGACCAAACTTGCAGAAACATGTTTATGTCTGCTGAAAAACACGTTTTGACACTTTCTGCACACTGGGGTTAAGAGCAGTGTGTGTGGGCTCTTCTGAGCCTTGCAGTTACATAGGGATTCAGTTGTCTGAAAAAACGCGTTTATTTCGGGCTGAAAAACACGTTTTGAAAAAAGTGCTGTTACTGCCCCATAACTGACATGGGGTTGACCAAACTTGCAGAAACATGTTTATTTCTGCTGAAAAGCACGTTTTGACACTTTCTGCACACTGGGGCTAAGAGCAGAGTGTGTGGGCTCTTCTGAGCCTTGCAGTTACATAAGGATTCAGTTGTCTGAAAAAACGCGTTTATTTCGGGCTGAAAAACATGTTTTGAAAAGTGTACTGTAACTGCCCCATAACTTACATGGGGATGACCAAACTTGCAGAAACATGTTTATGTCTGCTGAAAAACACGTTTTGACACATTCTGCACACTGGGGTTAAGAGCAGTTTGTGTGGGCTCTTCTGAGCCTTGCAGTTACATACGGATTCAGTTGTCTGAAAAAACGCGTTTATTTCGGGCTGAAAAACAGGTTTTGAAAAGTTTACTGTAACTGCCCCATAACTTACATGGGGATGACCAAACTTGCAGAAACATGTTTATTTCTGCTGAAAAACACGTTTTGACACTTTCTGCACACTGGGGTTAAGAGCAGAGTGTGTGGGCTCTTCTGAGCCTTGCAGTTACATAGGGATTCAGTTGTCTGAAAAAACGCGTTTATTTCGGGCTGAAAAACACGTTTTGAAAAATGTGCTGTTACTGCCCCATAACTTACATGGGGTTGACCAAACTTGCAGAAACATGTTTATTTTTGCTGAAAAACACGTTTTGACACTTTCTGCACACTGCGGTTAAGAGCAGAGTGTGTGGGCTCTTCTGAGCCTTGCAGTTACATACGGATTCAGTTGTCTGAAAAAACGCGTTTATTTCGGGCTGAAAAACACGTTTTGAAAAGTGTACTGTAACTGCCCCATAACTTACATGGGGATGACCAAACTTCCAGAAACATGTTTATTTCTGCTGAAAAACATGTTTTGACACTTTCTGCACACTGGGGTTAAGAGCAGAGTGTGTGGGCTCTTCTGAGCCTTGCAGTTACATAGGGATTCAGTTGTCTGAAAAAACGCGTTTATTTCGGGCTGAAAAACACGTTTTGAAAAAAAGTGCTGTTACTGCCCCATAACTTACATGGGGTTGACCAAACTTGCAGAAACATGTTTATTTCTGCTGAAAAACATGTTTTGACACTTTCTGCACACTGGGGTTAAGAGCTGAGTTTGTGGGCTCTTCTGAGCTTGCAGTTACATAGGGATTCAGTTGTCTGAAATAACGTGTTTATTTCAGGCTGAAAAACACGTTTTGAAAAGTGTACTGTAACTGCCCCATAACTTACATGGGGATGATCAAACTTCCAGAAACATGTTTATTTCTTCTGAAAAACACGTTTTGACACTTTCTGCACACTGGGGTTAAGAGCAGAGTGTGTGGGCTCTTCTGAGCCTTGCAGTAACATAGGGATTCAGTTGTCTGAAAAAACGCGTTTATTTCGGGCTGAAAAACACGTTTTGAAAAAAGTGCTGTTACTGCCCCATAACTTACATGGGGTTGACCAAACTTGCAGAAACATGTTTATTTCTGCTGAAAAACATGTTTTGACACTTTCTGCACACTGGGGTTAAGAGCAGAGTGTGTGGGCTCTTCTGAGCTTTGCAGTTACATAGGGATTCAGTTGTCTGAAAAAAACGCGTTTATTTCGTGCTGAAAAACACGTTTTGAAAAAAGTGCTGTTACTGCCCCATAACTGACATGGGGTTGACCAAACTTGCAGAAACATGTTTATTTCTGCTGAAAAACATGTTTTGACACTTTCTGCACAGTGGGTTAAGAGCAGAGTGTGTGGGCTCTTCTGAGCCTTGCAGTTACATACGGATTCAGTTGTCTGAAAAAACGCGTTTATTTCGGGCTGAAAAACACGTTTTGAAAAGTGTACTGTAACTGCCCCATAACTTACATGGGGTTGACCAAACTTGCAGAAACATGTTTATTTCTGCTGAAAAACACGTTTTGACACTTTCTGCACACTGGGGTTAAGAGCAGAGTGTGTGGGCTCTTCTGAGCCTTGCAGTTACATAGGGATTCAGTTGTCTGAAAAAACGCGTTTATTTCGGGCTGAAAAACACGTTTTGAAAAGTGTACTGTAACTGCCCCATAACTTACATGGGGATGACCAAACTTGCAGAAACATGTTTATTTCTGCTGAAAAACACGTTTTGACACTTTCTGCACACTGGGGTTAAGAGCAGAGTGTGTGGGCTCTTCTGAGCCTTGCAGTTACATAGGGATTCAGTTGTCTGAAAAAACGCGTTTATTTCGGGCTGAAAAACACGTTTTGAAAAAAGTGCTGTTACTGCCCCATAACTTACATGGGGTTGACCAAACTTGCAGAAACATGTTTATTTTTGCTGAAAAACACGTTTTGACACTTTCTGCACACTGCGGTTAAGAGCAGAGTGTGTGGGCTCTTCTGAGCCTTGCAGTTACATACGGATTCAGTTGTCTGAAAAAACGCGTTTATTTCGGGCTGAAAAACACGTTTTGAAAAGTGTACTGTAACTGCCCCATAACTTACATGGGGATGACCAAACTTCCAGAAACATGTTTATTTCTGCTGAAAAACACGTTTTGACACTTTCTGCACACTGGGGTTAAGAGCAGAGTGTGTGGGCTCTTCTGAGCCTTGCAGTTACATAGGGATTCAGTTGTCTGAAAAAACGCGTTTATTTCGGGCTGAAAAACACGTTTTGAAAAAAGTGCTGTTACTGCCCCATAACTTACATGGGGTTGACCAAACTTGCAGAAACATGTTTATTTCTGCTGAAAAACATGTTTTGACACTTTCTGCACACTGGGGTTAAGAGCAGAGTGTGTGGGCTCTTCTGAGCCTTGCAGTTACATAGGCATTCAGTTGTCTGAAAAAACGCGTTTATTTCGGGCTGAAAAACACGTTTTGAAAAAAGTGCTGTTACTGTCCAATAACTTACATGGGGTTGACCAAACTTGCAGAAACATGTTTATTTCTGCTGAAAAACATGTTTTGACACTTTCTGCACACTGGGGTTAAGAGCTGAGTGTGTGGGCTCTTCTGAGCTTGCAGTTACATAGGGATTCAGTTGTCTGAAAAAACGCGTTTATTTCGGGCTGAAAAACACGTTTTGAAAAGTGTACTATAACTGCCCCATAACTTACATGGGTTTGACCAAACTTGCAGAAACATGTTTATGTCTGCTGAAAAACACGTTTTGACACTTTCTGCACACTGGGGTTAAGAGCAGTGTGTGTGGGCTCTTCTGAGCCTTGCAGTTACATAGGGATTCAGTTGTCTGAAAAAACGCGTTTATTTCGGGCTGAAAAACACGTTTTGAAAAAAGTGCTTTTACTGCCCCATAACTGACATGGGGTTGACCAAACTTGCAGAAACATGTTTATTTCTGCTGAAAAGCACGTTTTGACACTTTCTGCACACTGAGGCTAAGAGCAGAGTGTGTGGGCTCTTCTGAGCCTTGCAGTTACATAAGGATTCAGTTGTCTGAAAAAACGCGTTTATTTCGGGCTGAAAAACACGTTTTGAAAAGTGTACTGTAACTGCCCCATAACTTACATGGGGATGACCAAACTTGCAGAAACATGTTTATTTCTGCTGAAAAACACGTTTTGACACTTTCTGCACACTGGGGTTAAGAGCAGAGTGTGTGGGCTCTTCTGAGCCTTGCAGTTACATAGGCATTCAGTTGTCTGAAAAAACGCGTTTATTTCGGGCTGAAAAACACGTTTTGAAAAAAGTGCTGTTACTGTCCAATAACTTACATGGGGTTGACCAAACTTGCAGAAACATGTTTATTTCTGCTGAAAAACATGTTTTGACACTTTCTGCACACTGGGGTTAAGAGCTGAGTGTGTGGGCTCTTCTGAGCTTGCAGTTACATAGGGATTCTGTTGTCTGAAAAAACGCGTTTATTTCGGGCTGAAAAACACGTTTTGAAAAGTGTACTATAACTGCCCCATAACTTACATGGGTTTGACCAAACTTGCAGAAACATGTTTATGTCTGCTGAAAAACACGTTTTGACACTTTCTGCACACTGGGGTTAAGAGCAGTGTGTGTGGGCTCTTCTGAGCCTTGCAGTTACATAGGGATTCAGTTGTCTGAAAAAACGCGTTTATTTCGGGCTGAAAAACACGTTTTGAAAAAAGTGCTTTTACTGCCCCATAACTGACATGGGGTTGACCAAACTTGCAGAAACATGTTTATTTCTGCTGAAAAGCACGTTTTGACACTTTCTGCACACTGAGGCTAAGAGCAGAGTGTGTGGGCTCTTCTGAGCCTTGCAGTTACATAAGGATTCAGTTGTCTGAAAAAACGCGTTTATTTCGGGCTGAAAAACACGTTTTGAAAAGTGTACTGTAACTGCCCCATAACTTACATGGGGATGACCAAACTTGCAGAAACATGTTTATTTCTGCTGAAAAACACGTTTTGACACTTTCTGCACACTGGGGTTAAGAGCAGAGTGTGTGGGCTCTTCTGAGCCTTGCAGTTACATAGGCATTCAGTTGTCTGAAAAAACGCGTTTATTTCGGGCTGAAAAACACGTTTTGAAAAAAGTGCTGTTACTGTCCAATAACTTACATGGGGTTGACCAAACTTGCAGAAACATGTTTATTTCTGCTGAAAAACATGTTTTGACACTTTCTGCACACTGGGGTTAAGAGCTGAGTGTGTGGGCTCTTCTGAGCTTGCAGTTACATAGGGATTCAGTTGTCTGAAAAAACGCGTTTATTTCGGGCTGAAAAACACGTTTTGAAAAGTGTACTATAACTGCCCCATAACTTACATGGGTTTGACCAAACTTGCAGAAACATGTTTATGTCTGCTGAAAAACACGTTTTGACACTTTCTGCACACTGGGGTTAAGAGCAGTGTGTGTGGGCTCTTCTGAGCCTTGCAGTTACATAGGGATTCAGTTGTCTGAAAAAACGCGTTTATTTCGGGCTGAAAAACACGTTTTGAAAAAAGTGCTGTTACTGCCCCATAACTGACATGGGGTTGACCAAACTTGCAGAAACATGTTTATTTCTGCTGAAAAGCACGTTTTGACACTTTCTGCACACTGGGGCTAAGAGCAGAGTGTGTGGGCTCTTCTGAGCCTTGCAGTTACATAAGGATTCAGTTGTCTGAAAAAACGCGTTTATTTCGGGCTGAAAAACATGTTTTGAAAAGTGTACTGTAACTGCCCCATAACTTACATGGGGATGACCAAACTTGCAGAAACATGTTTATGTCTGCTGAAAAACACGTTTTGACACATTCTGCACACTGGGGTTAAGAGCAGTGTGTGTGGGCTCTTCTGAGCCTTGCAGTTACATACGGATTCAGTTGTCTGAAAAAACGCGTTTATTTCGGGCTGAAAAACAGGTTTTGAAAAGTTTACTGTAACTGCCCCATAACTTACATGGGGATGACCAAACTTGCAGAAACATGTTTATTTCTGCTGAAAAACACGTTTTGACACTTTCTGCACACTGGGGTTAAGAGCAGAGTGTGTGGGCTCTTCTGAGCCTTGCAGTTACATAGGGATTCAGTTGTCTGAAAAAACGCGTTTATTTCGGGCTGAAAAACACGTTTTGAAAAATGTGCTGTTACTGCCCCATAACTTACATGGGGTTGACCAAACTTGCAGAAACATGTTTATTTTTGCTGAAAAACACGTTTTGACACTTTCTGCACACTGCGGTTAAGAGCAGAGTGTGTGGGCTCTTCTGAGCCTTGCAGTTACATACGGATTCAGTTGTCTGAAAAAACGCGTTTATTTCGGGCTGAAAAACACGTTTTGAAAAGTGTACTGTTACTGCCCCATAACTTACATGGGGATGACCAAACTTCCAGAAACATGTTTATTTCTGCTGAAAAACATGTTTTGACACTTTCTGCACACTGGGGTTAAGAGCTGAGTTTGTGGGCTCTTCTGAGCTTGCAGTTACATAGGGATTCAGTTGTCTGAAATAACGTGTTTATTTCAGGCTGAAAAACACGTTTTGAAAAGTGTACTGTAACTGCCCCATAACTTACATGGGGATGATCAAACTTCCAGAAACATGTTTATTTCTGCTGAAAAACACGTTTTGACACTTTCTGCACACTGGGGTTAAGAGCAGAGTGTGTGGGCTCTTCTGAGCCTTGCAGTAACATAGGGATTCAGTTGTCTGAAAAAACGCGTTTATTTCGGGCTGAAAAACACGTTTTGAAAAAAGTGCTGTTACTGCCCCATAACTTACATGGGGTTGACCAAACTTGCAGAAACATGTTTATTTCTGCTGAAAAACATGTTTTGACACTTTCTGCACACTGGGGTTAAGAGCAGAGTGTGTGGGCTCTTCTGAGCTTTGCAGTTACATAGGGATTCAGTTGTCTGAAAAAACGCGTTTATTTCGTGCTGAAAAACACGTTTTGAAAAAAGTGCTGTTACTGCCCCATAACTGACATGGGGTTGACCAAACTTGCAGAAACATGTTTATTTCTGCTGAAAAACATGTTTTGACACTTTCTGCACAGTGGGGTTAAGAGCAGAGTGTGTGGGCTCTTCTGAGCCTTGCAGTTACATACGGATTCAGTTGTCTGAAAAAACGCGTTTATTTCGGGCTGAAAAACACGTTTTGAAAAGTGTACTGTAACTGCCCCATAACTTACATGGGGTTGACCAAACTTGCAGAAACATGTTTATTTCTGCTGAAAAACACGTTTTGACACTTTCTGCACACTGGGGTTAAGAGCAGAGTGTGTGGGCTCTTCTGAGCCTTGCAGTTACATAGGGATTCAGTTGTCTGAAAAAACGCGTTTATTTCGGGCTGAAAAACACGTTTTGAAAAGTGTACTGTAACTGCCCCATAACTTACATGGGGTTGACCAAACTTGCAGAAACATGTTTATTTCTGCTGAAAAACACGTTTTGACACTTTCTGCACACTGGGGTTAAGAGCAGAGTGTGTGGGCTCTTCTGAGCCTTGCAGTTACATACGGATTCAGTTGTCTGAAAAAACGCGTTTATTTCGGGCTGAAAAACACGTTTTGAAAAAAGTGCTGTTACTGCCCCATAACTGACATGGGGTTGACCAAACTTGCAGAAACATGTTTATTTCTGCTGAAAAACACGTTTTGACACTTTCTGCACACTGGGGTTAAGAGCAGAGTGTGTGGGCTCTTCTGAGCCTTGCAGTTACATAGGGATTCAGTTGTCTGAAAAAACGCGTTTATTTCGGGCTGAAAAACACGTTTTGAAAAGTGTACTGTAACTGCCCCATAACTTACATGGGGTTGACCAAACTTGCAGAAACATGTTTATTTCTGCTGAAAAACACGTTTTGACACTTTCTGCACACTGGGGTTAAGAGCAGAGTGTGTGGGCTCTTCTGAGCCTTGCAGTTACATACGGATTCAGTTGTCTGAAAAAACGCGTTTATTTCGGGCTGAAAAACAGGTTTTGAAAAGTTTACTGTAACAGCCCCATAACTTACATGGGGATGACCAAACTTGCAGAAACATGTTTATTTCTGCTGAAAAACACGTTTTGACACTTTCTGCACACTGGGGTTAAGAGCAGAGTGTGTGGGCTCTTCTGAGCCTTGCAGTTACATAGGGATTCAGTTGTCTGAAAAAACGCGTTTATTTCGGGCTGAAAAACACGTTTTGAAAAAAGTGCTTTTACTGCCCCATAACTTACATGGGGTTGACCAAACTTGCAGAAACATGTTTATTTCTGCTGAAAAACACGTTTTGACACTTTCTGCACACTGCGGTTAAGAGCAGAGTGTGTGGGCTCTTCTGAGCTTGCAGTTACATAGGGATTCAGTTGTCTGAAATAACGTGTTTATTTTAGGCTGAAAAACACGTTTTGAAAAGTGTACTGTAACTGCCCCATAACTTACATGGGGTTGACCAAACTTGCAGAAACATGTTTATTTCTGCTGAAAAACACGTTTTGACACTTTCTGCACACTGGGGTTAAGAGCAGAGTGTTTGGGCTCTTCTAAGCTTTGCAGTTACATAGGGATTCAGTTGTCTGAAAAAACGCGTTTATTTCGGGCTGAAAAACACGTTTTGAAAAGTGTACTGTAACTGCCCCATAACTGACATGGGGTTGACCAAACTTGCAGAAAAATGTTTATTTCTGCTGAAAAACATGTTTTGACACTTTCTGCACACTGGGGTTAAGAGCAGAGTGTGTGGGCTCTTCTGAGCCTTGCAGTTACATAGGGATTCAGTTGTCTGAAAAAACGCGTTTATTTCGGGCTGAAAAACACGTTTTGAAAAAAGTGCTGTTACTGCCCCATAACTTACATGGGGTTGACGAAACTTGCAGAAACATGTTTATTTCTGCTGAAAAACACGTTTTGACACTTTCTGCACACTGGGGTTAAGAGCAGTGTGTGTGGGCTCTACTGAGCCTTGCAGTAACATACGGATTCAGTTGTCTGAAAAAACGCGTTTATTTCGGGCTGAAAAACACGTTTTGAAAAGTGTACTGTAACTGCCCCATAACTGACATGGGGTTGACCAAACTTGCAGAAACATGTTTATTTCTGCTGAAAAACACGTTTTGACACTTTCTGCACACTGGGGTTAAGAGCAGAGTGTGTGGGCTCTTCTGAGCCTTGCAGTTACATACGGATTCAGTTGTCTGAAAAAACGCGTTTATTTCGGGCTGAAAAACACGTTTTGAAAAAAGTGCTGTTACTTCCCCATAACTGACATGGGGTTGACCAAACTTGCAGAAACATGTTTATTTCTGCTGAAAAGCACGTTTTGACACTTTCTGCTCACTGGGGCTAAGAGCAGAGTGTGTGGGCTCTTCTGAGCCTTGCAGTTACATAAGGATTCAGTTGTCTGAAAAAACGCGTTTATTTCGGGCTGAAAAACACGTTTTGAAAAGTGTACTGTAACTGCCCCATAACTTACATGGGGTTGACCAAACTTGCAGAAACATGTTTATTTCTGCTGAAAAACACGTTTTGACACTTTCTGCACACTGGGGTTAAGAGCAGAGTGTGTGGGCTCTTCTGAGCTTTGTAGTTACATAGGGATTCAGTTGTCTGAAAAAACGCGTTTATTTCGTGCTGAAAAACACGTTTTGAAAAAAGTGCTGTTACTGCCCCATAACTGACATGGGGTTGACCAAACTTGCAGAAACATGTTTATTTCTGCTGAAAAACACGTTTTGACACTTTCTGCACACTGGGGTTAAGAGCAGAGTGTGTGGGCTCTTCTGAGCCTTGCAGTTACATAGGGATTCAGTTGTCTGAAAAAACGCGTTTATTTCGGGCTGAAAAACACGTTTTGAAAAAAGTGCTGTTACTGCCCCATAACTTACATGGGGTTGACCAAACTTGCAGAAACGTTTATTTCTGCTGAAAAACACGTTTTGACACGTTCTGCACACTGGGGTTAAGAGCTGAGTGTGTGGGCTCTTCTGAGCTTGCAGTTACATAGGGATTCAGTTGTCTGAAAAAACGTGTTTATTTCGGGCTGAAAAACACGTTTTGAAAAGTGTACTGTAACTGCCCCATAACTGACATGGGGTTGACCAAACTTGCAGAAACATGTTTATTTCTGCTGAAAAACACGTTTTGACACTTTCTGCACACTGGGGTTAAGAGCAGAGTGTGTGGGCTCTTCTGAGCCTTGCAGTTACATACGGATTCAGTTGTCTGAAAAAACGCGTTTATTTCGGGCTGAAAAACACGTTTTGAAAAAAGTGCTGTTACTTCCCCATAACTGACACGGGGTTGACCAAACTTGCAGAAACATGTTTATTTCTGCTGAAAAGCACGTTTTGACACTTTCTGCTCACTGGGGCTAAGAGCTGAGTGTGTGGGCTCTTCTGAGCTTGCAGTTACATAGGGATTCAGTTGTCTGAAAAAACGCGTTTATTTCGGGCTGAAAAACACGTTTTGAAAAAAGTGCTGTTACTGCCCCATAACTGACATGGGGTTGACCAAACTTGCAGAAACATGTTTATTTCTGCTGAAAAACACGTTTTGACACTTTCTGCACACTGGGGTTAAGAGCAGAGTGTGTGGGCTGAGCCTTGCAGTTACATAGGGATTCAGTTGTCTGAAAAAACGTGTTTATTTCGGGCTGAAAAACACGTTTTGAAAAGTGTACTGTAACTGCCCCATAACTTACATGGGGTTGACCAAACTTGCAGAAACATGTTTATTTCTGCTGAAAAACACGTTTTGACACTTTCTGCACACTGGGGTTAAGAGCAGAGTGTGTGGGCTCTTCTGAGCCTTGCAGTTACATACGGATTCAGTTTTCTGAAAAAACGCGTTTATTTCGGGCTGAATAACACGTCTTGAAAAGTGTACTGTAACTGCCCCATAACTTACATGGGGATGACCAAACTTCCAGAAACATGTTTATTTCTGCTGAAAAACATGTTTTGACACTTTCTGCACACTGGGGTTAAGAGCAGAGTGTGTGGGCTCTTCTGAGCCTTGCAGTTACATAGGGATTCAGTTGTCTGAAAAAACGCGTTTATTTCGGGCTGAAAAACACGTTTTGAAAAAAGTGCTGTTACTGCCCCATAACTTACATGGGGTTGACCAAACTTGCAGAAACATGTTTATTTCTGCTGAAAAACATGTTTTGACACTTTCTGCACACTGGGGTTAAGAGCAGAGTGTGTGGGCTCTTCTGAGCCTTGCAGTTACATAGGGATTCAGTTGTCTGAAAAAACGCGTTTATTTCGGGCTGAAAAACACGTTTTGAAAAAAGTGCTGTTACTGCCCCATAACTTACATGGGGTTGACCAAACTTGCAGAAACATGTTTATTTCTGCTGAAAAACATGTTTTGACACTTTCTGCACACTGGGGTTAAGAGCAGAGTGTGTGGGCTCTTCTGAGCCTTGCAGTTACAAAGGGATTCAGTTGTCTGAAAAAACGCGTTTATTTCGGGCTGAAAAACACGTTTTGAAAAAAGTGCTGTTACTGCCCCATAACTGACATGGGGTTGACCAAACTTGCAGAAACATGTTTATTTCTGCTGAAAAGCACGTTTTGACACTTTCTGCACACTGGGGTTAAGAGCAGTGTGTGTGGGCTCTTCTGAGCCTTGCAGTTACATACGGATTCAGTTGTCTGAAAAAACGCGTTTATTTCGGGCTGAAAAACACGTTTTGAAAAAAGTGCTGTTACTGCCCCATAACTGAAATGGGGTTGACCAAACTTGCAGAAACATGTTTATTTCTGCTGAAAAGCACGTTTTGACACTTTCTGCACACTGGGGCTAAGAGCAGAGTGTGTGGGCTCTTCTGAGCCTTGCAGTTACATAAGGATTCAGTTGTCTGAAAAAACGCGTTTATTTCGGGCTGAAAAACACGTTTTGAAAAGTGTACTGTAACTGCCCCATAACTTACATGGGGATGACCAAACTTGCAGAAACATGTTTATTTCTGCTGAAAAACACGTTTTGACACTTTCTGCACACTGGGGTTAAGAGCAGAGTGTGTGGGCTCTTCTGAGCCTTGCAGTTACATAGGCATTCAGTTGTCTGAAAAAACGCGTTTATTTCGGGCTGAAAAACACGTTTTGAAAAAAGTGCTGTTACTGTCCAATAACTTACATGGGGTTGACCAAACTTGCAGAAACATGTTTATTTCTGCTGAAAAACATGTTTTGACACTTTCTGCACACTGGGGTTAAGAGCTGAGTGTGTGGGCTCTTCTGAGCTTGCAGTTACATAGGGATTCAGTTGTCTGAAAAAACGCGTTTATTTCGGGCTGAAAAACACGTTTTGAAAAGTGTACTATAACTGCCCCATAACTTACATGGGGTTGACCAAACTTGCAGAAACATGTTTATGTCCGCTGAAAAACACGTTTTGACACTTTCTGCACACTGGGGTTAAGAGCAGTGTGTGTGGGCTCTTCTGAGCCTTGCAGTTACATACGGATTCAGTTGTCTGAAAAAACGCGTTTATTTCGGGCTGAAAAACACGTTTTGAAAAGTGTACTGTAACTGCCCCATAACTTACATGGGGATGACCAAACTTGCAGAAACATGTTTATTTCTGCTGTAAAACACGTTTTGACACTTTCTGCACACTGGGGTTAAGAGCAGAGTGTGTGGGCTCTTCTGAGCCTTGCAGTTACATACGGATTCAGTTTTCTGAAAAAACGCGTTTATTTCGGGCTGAAAAACACGTTTTGAAAAGTGTACTGTAACTGCCCCATAACTTAAATGGGGATGACCAAACTTCCAGAAACATGTTTATTTCTGCTGAAAAACATGTTTTGACACTTTCTGCACACTGGGGTTAAGAGCAGAGTGTGTGGGCTCTTCTGAGCCTTGCAGTTACATAGGGATTCAGTTGTCTGAAAAAACGCGTTTATTTTGGGCTGAAAAACACGTTTTGAAAAAAGTGCTGTTACTGTCCAATAACTTACATGGGGTTGACCAAACTTGCAGAAACATGTTTATTTCTGCTGTAAAACATGTTTTGACACTTTCTGCACACTGGGGTTAAGAGCAGAGTGTGTGGGCTCTTCTGAGCTTGCAGTTACATAGGGATTCAGTTGTCTGAAAAAACGTGTTTATTTCGGGCTGAAAAACACGTTTTGACACTTTCTGCACACTGGGGTTAAGAGCAGAGTGTGTGGGCTCTTCTGAGCCTTGCAGTTACATAGGGATTCAGTTGTCTGAAAAAACGCGTTTATTTCGGGCTGAAAAACACGTTTTGAAAAGTGTACTGTAACTGCCCCATAACTTACATGGGGTTGACCAAACTTGCAGAAACATGTTTATTTCTGCTGAAAAAGACGTTTTGACACTTTCTGCACACTGGGGTTAAGAGCAGAGTGTGTGGGCTCTTCTGAGCCTTGCAGTTACATAGGGATTCAGTTGTCTGAAAAAACGCGTTTATTTCGGGCTGAAAAACACGTTTTGAAAAAAGTGCTGTTACTGCCCCATAACTTACATGGGGTTGACCAAACTTGCAGAAACATGTTTATTTCTGCTGAAAAACATGTTTTGACACTTTCTGCACACTGGGGTTAAGAGCAGAGTGTGTGGGCTCTTCTGAGCCTTGCAGTTACAAAGGGATTCAGTTGTCTGAAAAAACGCGTTTATTTCGGGCTGAAAAACACGTTTTGAAAAAAGTGCTGTTACTGCCCCATAACTGACATGGGGTTGACCAAACTTGCAGAAACATGTTTATTTCTGCTGAAAAGCACGTTTTGACACTTTCTGCACACTGGGGTTAAGAGCAGTGTGTGTGGGCTCTTCTGAGCCTTGCAGTTACATACGGATTCAGTTGTCTGAAAAAACGCGTTTATTTCGGGCTGAAAAACACGTTTTGAAAAAAGTGCTGTTACTGCCCCATAACTGACATGGGGTTGACCAAACTTGCAGAAACATGTTTATTTCTGCTGAAAAGCACGTTTTGACACTTTCTGCACACTGGGGCTAAGAGCAGAGTGTGTGGGCTCTTCTGAGCCTTGCAGTTACATAAGGATTCAGTTGTCTGAAAAAACGCGTTTATTTCGGGCTGAAAAACACGTTTTGAAAAAAGTGCTGTTACTGTTCAATAACTTACATGGGGTTGACCAAACTTGCAGAAACATGTTTATTTCTGCTGAAAAACATGTTTTGACACTATCTGCACACTGGGGTTAAGAGCTGAGTGTGTGGGCTCTTCTGAGCATGCAGTTACATAGGGATTCAGTTGTCTGAAAAAACGCGTTTATTTCGGGCCGAAAAACACGTTTTGAAAAGTGTACTATAACTGCCCCATAACTTACATGGGGTTGACCAAACTTGCAGAAACATGTTTATGTCTGCTGAAAAACACGTTTTGACACTTTCTGCACACTGGGGTTAAGAGCAGTGTGTGTGGGCTCTTCTGAGCCTTGCAGTTACATACGGATTCAGTTGTCTGAAAAAACGCGTTTATTTCGGGCTGAAAAACACGTTTTGAAAAAAGTGCTGTTACTGCCCCATAACTGACATGGGGTTGACCAAACTTGCAGAAACATGTTTATTTCTGCTGAAAAGCACGTTTTGACACTTTCTGCACACTGGGGCTAAGAGCAGAGTGTGTGGGCTCTTCTGAGCCTTGCAGTTACATAAGGATTCAGTTGTCTGAAAAAACGCGTTTATTTCGGGCTGAAAAACACGTTTTGAAAAGTGTACTGTAACTGCCCCATAACTTACATGGGGATGACCAAACTTGCAGAAACATGTTTATTTCTGCTGAAAAACACGTTTTGACACTTTCTGCACACTGGGGTTAAGAGCAGAGTGTGTGGGCTCTTCTGAGCCTTGCAGTTACATACGGATTCAGTTTTCTGAAAAAACGCGTTTATTTCGGGCTGAAAAACACGTTTTGAAAAGTGTACTGTAACTGCCCCATAACTTAAATGGGGATGACCAAACTTCCAGAAACATGTTTATTTCTGCTGAAAAACATGTTTTGACACTTTCTGTACACTGGGGTTAAGAGCAGAGTGTGTGGGCTCTTCTGAGCCTTGCAGTTACATAGGGATTCAGTTGTCTGAAAAAACGCGTTTATTTCGGGCTGAAAAACACGTTTTGAAAAAAGTGCTGTTACTGTCCAATAACTTACATGGGGTTGACCAAACTTGCAGAAACATGTTTATTTCTGCTGAAAAACATGTTTTGACACTTTCTGCACACTGGGGTTAAGAGCTGAGTGTGTGGGCTCTTCTGAGCCTTGCAGTTACATAGGGATTCAGTTGTCTGAAAAAACGCGTTTATTTCGGGCTGAAAAACACGTTTTGAAAAAAGTGCTGTTACTGCCCCATAACTTACATGGGGTTGACCAAACTTGCAGAAACATGTTTATTTCTGCTGAAAAACACGTTTTGACACTTTCTGCACACTGCGGTTAAGAGCAGAGTGTGTGGGCTCTTCTGAGCCTTGCAGTCACATAGGGATTCAGTTGTCTGAAAAAACGCGTTTATTTCGGGCTGAAAAACACGTTTTGAAAAGTGTACTGTAACTGCCCCATAACTTACATAGGGTTGACCAAACTTGCAGAAACATGTTTATTTCTGCTGAAAAACACGTTTTGACACTTTCTGCACACTGGGGTTAAGAGCAGAGTGTGTGGGCTCTTCTGAGCCTTGCAGTTACATAGGGATTCAGTTGTCTGAAAAAACGCGTTTATTTCGGGCTGAAAAACACGTTTTGAAAAGTGTACTGTAACTGCCCCATAACTTACATGGGGTTGACCAAACTTGCAGAAACATGTTTATTTCTGCTGAAAAACACGTTTTGACACGTTCTGCACACTGGGGTTAAGAGCTGAGTGTGTGGGCTCTTCTGAGCTTGCAGTTACATAGGGATTCAGTTGTCTGAAAAAACGTGTTTATTTCGGGCTGAAAAACACGTTTTGAAAAGTGTACTGTAACTGCCCCATAACTATCATGGGGTTGACCAAACTTGCAGAAACATGTTTATTTCTGCTGAAAAACACGTTTTGACACTTTCTGCACACTGGGGTTAAGAGCAGAGTGTGTGGGCTCTTCTGAGCCTTGCAGTTACATACGGATTCAGTTGTCTGAAAAAACGCGTTTATTTCGGGCTGAAAAACACGTTTTGAAAAAAGTGCTGTTACTGCCCCATAACTGACATGGGGTTGACCAAACTTGCAGAAACATGTTTATTTCTGCTGAAAAGCACGTTTTGACACTTTCTGCTCACTGGGGCTAAGAGCAGAGTGTGTGGGCTCTTCTGAGCCTTGCAGTTACATAAGGATTCAGTTGACTGAAAAAACGCGTTTATTTCGGGCTGAAAAACACGTTTTGAAAAGTGTACTGTAACTGCCCCATAACTTACATGGGGATGACCAAACTTGCAGAAACATGTTTATTTCTGCTGAAAAACACGTTTTGACACTTTCTGCACACTGGGGTTAAGAGCAGAGTGTGTGGGCTCTTCTGAGCTTTGCAGTTACATAGGGATTCAGTTGTCTGAAAAAACGCGTTTATTTCGTGCTGAAAAACACGTTTTGAAAAAAGTGCTGTTACTGCCCCATAACTGACATGGGGTTGACCAAACTTGCAGAAACATGTTTATTTCTGCTGAAAAACACGTTTTGACACTTTCTGCACACTGGGGTTAAGATCAGAGTGTGTGGGCTCTTCTGAGCCTTGCAGTTACATAGGGATTCAGTTGTCTGAAAAAACGCGTTTATTTCGGGCTGAAAAACACGTTTTGAAAAGTGTACTGTAACTGCCCCATAAATTACATGGGGTTGACCAAACTTGCAGAAACATGTTTATTTCTGCTGAAAAAGACGTTTTGACACTTTCTGCACACTGGGGTTAAGAGCAGAGTGTGTGGGCTCTTCTGAGCCTTGCAGTTACATAGGGATTCAGTTGTCTGAAAAAACGCGTTTATTTCGGGCTGAAAAACACGTTTTGAAAAAAGTGCTGTTACTGCTCCATAACTTACATGGGGTTGACCAAACTTGCAGAAACATGTTTATTTCTGCTGAAAAACATGTTTTGACACTTTCTGCACACTGGGGTTAAGAGCAGAGTGTGTGGGCTCTTCTGAGCCTTGCAGTTACAAAGGGATTCAGTTGTCTGAAAAAACGCGTTTATTTCGGGCTGAAAAACACGTTTTGAAAAGTGTACTGTAACTGCCCCATAACTTACATGGGGATGACCAAACTTGCAGAAACATGTTTATTTCTGCTGAAAAACACGTTTTGACACTTTCTGCACACTGGGGTTAAGAGCAGAGTGTGTGGGCTCTTCTGAGCCTTGCAGTTACATACGGATTCAGTTTTCTGAAAAAACGCGTTTATTTCGGGCTGAAAAACACGTTTTGAAAAGTGTACTGTAACTGCCCCATAACTTAAATGGGGATGACCAAACTTCCAGAAACATGTTTATTTCTGCTGAAAAACATGTTTTGACACTTTCTGTACACTGGGGTTAAGAGCAGAGTGTGTGGGCTCTTCTGAGCCTTGCAGTTACATAGGGATTCAGTTGTCTGAAAAAACGCGTTTATTTCGGGCTGAAAAACACGTTTTGAAAAAAGTGCTGTTACTGTCCAATAACTTACATGGGGTTGACCAAACTTGCAGAAACATGTTTATTTCTGCTGAAAAACATGTTTTGACACTTTCTGCACACTGGGGTTAAGAGCTGAGTGTGTGGGCTCTTCTGAGCCTTGCAGTTACATAGGGATTCAGTTGTCTGAAAAAACGCGTTTATTTCGGGCTGAAAAACACGTTTTGAAAAAAGTGCTGTTACTGCCCCATAACTTACATGGGGTTGACCAAACTTGCAGAAACATGTTTATTTCTGCTGAAAAACACGTTTTGACACTTTCTGCACACTGCGGTTAAGAGCAGAGTGTGTGGGCTCTTCTGAGCCTTGCAGTTACATAGGGATTCAGTTGTCTGAAAAAACGCGTTTATTTCGGGCTGAAAAACACGTTTTGAAAAGTGTACTGTAACTGCCCCATAACTTACATAGGGTTGACCAAACTTGCAGAAACATGTTTATTTCTGCTGAAAAACACGTTTTGACACTTTCTGCACACTGGGGTTAAGAGCAGAGTGTGTGGGCTCTTCTGAGCTTGCAGTTACATAGGGATTCAGTTGTCTGAAAAAACGTGTTTATTTCGGGCTGAAAAACACGTTTTGAAAAGTGTACTGTAACTGCCCCATAACTTACATGGGGTTGACCAAACTTGCAGAAACATGTTTATTTCTGCTGAAAAACACGTTTTGACACGTTCTGCACACTGGGGTTAAGAGCTGAGTGTGTGGGCTCTTCTGAGCTTGCAGTTACATAGGGATTCAGTTGTCTGAAAAAACGTGTTTATTTCGGGCTGAAAAACACGTTTTGAAAAGTGTACTGTAACTGCCCCATAACTGACATGGGGTTGACCAAACTTGCAGAAACATGTTTATTTCTGCTGAAAAACACGTTTTGACACTTTCTGCACACTGGGGTTAAGAGCAGAGTGTGTGGGCTCTTCTGAGCCTTGCAGTTACATACGGATTCAGTTGTCTGAAAAAACGCGTTTATTTCGGGCTGAAAAACACGTTTTGAAAAAAGTGCTGTTACTGCCCCATAACTGACATGGGGTTGACCAAACTTGCAGAAACATGTTTATTTCTGCTGAAAAGCACGTTTTGACACTTTCTGCTCACTGGGGCTAAGAGCAGAGTGTGTGGGCTCTTCTGAGCCTTGCAGTTACATAAGGATTCAGTTGACTGAAAAAACGCGTTTATTTCGGGCTGAAAAACACGTTTTGAAAAGTGTACTGTAACTGCCCCATAACTTACATGGGGATGACCAAACTTGCAGAAACATGTTTATTTCTGCTGAAAAACACGTTTTGACACTTTCTGCACACTGGGGTTAAGAGCAGAGTGTGTGGGCTCTTCTGAGCTTTGCAGTTACATAGGGATTCAGTTGTCTGAAAAAACGCGTTTATTTCGTGCTGAAAAACACGTTTTGAAAAAGTGCTGTTACTGCCCCATAACTGACATGGGGTTGACCAAACTTGCAGAAACATGTTTATTTCTGCTGAAAAGCACGTTTTGACACTTTCTGCACACTGGGGCTAAGAGCAGAGTGTGTGGGCTCTTCTGAGCCTTGCAGTTACATAAGGATTCAGTTGTTTGAAAAAACGCGTTTATTTCGGGCTGAAAAACCCGTTTTGAAAAGTGTACTGTAACTGCCCCATAACTTACATGGGGATGACCAAACTTGCAGAAACATGTTTATTTCTGCTGAAAAACACGTTTTGACACTTTCTGCACACTGGGGTTAAGAGCAGAGTGTGTGGGCTCTTCTGAGCCTTGCAGTTACATACGGATTCAGTTTTCTGAAAAAACGCGTTTATTTCGGGCTGAAAAACACGTTTTGAAAAGTGTACTGTAACTGCCCCATAACTTAAATGGGGATGACCAAACTTCCAGAAACATGTTTATTTCTGCTGAAAAACATGCTTTGACACTTTCTGCACACTGGGGTTAAGAGCAGAGTGTGTGGGCTCTTCTGAGCCTTGCAGTTACATAGGGATTCAGTTGTCTGAAAAAACGCGTTTATTTCGGGCTGAAAAACACGTTTTGAAAAATGTGCTGTTACTGTCCAATAACTTACATGGGGTTGACCAAACTTGCAGAAACATGTTGATTTCTGCTGAAAAACATGTTTTGACACTTTCTGCACACTGGGGTTAAGAGCTGAGTGTGTGGGCTCTTCTGAGCTTGCAGTTACATAGGGATTCAGTTGTCTGAAAAAACGTGTTTATTTCGGGCTGAAAAACACATTTTGAAAAGTGTACTGTAACTGCCCCATAACTTACATGGGGTTGACCAAACTTGCAGAAACATGTTTATGTCTGCTGAAAAACACGTTTTGACACTTTCTGCACACTGGGGTTAAGAGCAGTGTGTGTGGGCTCTTCTGAGCCTTGCAGTTACATACGGATTCAGTTGTCTGAAAAAACGCGTTTATTTCGGGCTGAAAAACACGTTTTGAAAAGTGTACTGTAACTGCCCCATAACTTACATGGGGTTGACCAAACTTGCAGAAACATGTTTATTTCTGCTGAAAAACACGTTTTGACACTTTCTGCACACTGGGGTTAAGAGCTGAGTGTGTGGGCTCTTCTGAGCTTGCAGTTACATAGGGATTCAGTTGTCTGAAAAAACGTGTTTATTTCGGGCTGAAAAACACGTTTTGAAAAGTGTACTGTAACTGCCCCATAACTTACATGGGGTTGACCAAACTTGCAGAAACATGTTTATTTCTGCTGAAAAACACGTTTTGACACTTTCTGCACACTGGGGTTAAGAGCAGAGTGTGTGGGCTCTTCTGAGCCTTGCAGTTACATACGGATTCAGTTGTCTGAAAAAACGCGTTTATTTCGGGCTGAAAAACACGTTTTGAAAAAAGTGCTGTTACTGCCCCATAACTGACATGGGGTTGACCAAACTTGCAGAAACATGTTTATTTCTGCTGAAAAACACGTTTTGACACTTTCTGCACACTGGGGTTAAGAGCAGAGTGTGTGGGCTCTTCTGAGCCTTGCAGTTACATAGGGATTCAGTTGTCTGAAAAAACGCGTTTATTTCGGGCTGAAAAACACGTTTTGAAAAGTGTACTGTAACTGCCCCATAACTTACATGGGGTTGACCAAACTTGCAGAAACATGTTTATGTCTGCTGAAAAACACGTTTTGACACTTTCTGCACACTGGGGTTAAGAGCAGTGTGTGTGGGCTCTTCTGAGCCTTGCAGTTACATACGGATTCAGTTGTCTGAAAAAACGCGTTTATTTCGGGCTGAAAAACACGTTTTGAAAAGTGTACTGTAACTGCCCCATAACTTACATGGGGTTGACCAAACTTGCAGAAACATGTTTATTTCTGCTGAAAAACACGTTTTGACACTTTCTGCACACTGGGGTTAAGAGCTGAGTGTGTGGGCTCTTCTGAGCTTGCAGTTACATAGGGATTCAGTTGTCTGAAAAAACGTGTTTATTTCGGGCTGAAAAACACGTTTTGAAAAGTGTACTGTAACTGCCCCATAACTTACATGGGGTTGACCAAACTTGCAGAAACATGTTTATTTCTGCTGAAAAACACGTTTTGACACTTTCTGCACACTGGGGTTAAGAGCAGAGTGTGTGGGCTCTTCTGAGCCTTGCAGTTACATACGGATTCAGTTGTCTGAAAAAACGCGTTTATTTCGGGCTGAAAAACACGTTTTGAAAAAAGTGCTGTTACTGCCCCATAACTGACATGGGGTTGACCAAACTTGCAGAAACATGTTTATTTCTGCTGAAAAACACGTTTTGACACTTTCTGCACACTGGGGTTAAGAGCAGAGTGTGTGGGCTCTTCTGAGCCTTGCAGTTACATAGGGATTCAGTTGTCTGAAAAAACGCGTTTATTTCGGGCTGAAAAACACGTTTTGAAAAGTGTACTGTAACTGCCCCATAACTTACATGGGGTTGACCAAACTTGCAGAAACATGTTTATTTCTGCTGAAAAACACGTTTTGACACTTTCTGCACACTGGGGTTAAGAGCAGAGTGTGTGGGCTCTTCTGAGCCTTGCAGTTACATACGGATTCAGTTGTCTGAAAAAACGCGTTTATTTCGGGCTGAAAAACAGGTTTTGAAAAGTTTACTGTAACTGCCCCATAACTTACATGGGGATGACCAAACTTGCAGAAACATGTTTATTTCTGCTGAAAAACACGTTTTGACACTTTCTGCACACTGGGGTTAAGAGCAGAGTGTGTGGGCTCTTCTGAGCCTTGCAGTTACATAGGGATTCAGTTGTCTGAAAAAACGCGTTTATTTCGGGCTGAAAAACACGTTTTGAAAAAAGTGCTGTTACTGCCCCATAACTTACATGGGGTTGACCAAACTTGCAGAAACATGTTTATTTCTGCTGAAAAACACGTTTTGACACTTTCTGCACACTGCGGTTAAGAGCAGAGTGTGTGGGCTCTTCTGAGCTTGCAGTTACATAGGGATTCAGTTGTCTGAAATAACGTGTTTATTTCAGGCTGAAAAACACGTTTTGAAAAGTGTACTGTAACTGCCCCATAACTTACATGGGGTTGACCAAACTTGCAGAAACATGTTTATTTCTGCTGAAAAACACGTTTTGACACTTTCTGCACACTGGGGTTAAGAGCAGAGTGTTTGGGCTCTTCTAAGCTTTGCAGTTACATAGGGATTCAGTTGTCTGAAAAAACGCGTTTATTTCGGGCTGAAAAACACGTTTTGAAAAGTGTACTGTAACTGCCCCATAACTGACATGGGGTTGACCAAACTTGCAGAAAAATGTTTATTTCTGCTGAAAAACATGTTTTGACACTTTCTGCACACTGGGGTTAAGAGCAGAGTGTGTGGGCTCTTCTGAGCCTTGCAGTTAAATAGGGATTCAGTTGTCTGAAAAAACGCGTTTATTTCGGGCTGAAAAACACGTTTTGAAAAAAGTGCTGTTACTGCCCCATAACTTACATGGGGTTGACGAAACTTGCAGAAACATGTTTATTTCTGCTGAAAAACACGTTTTGACACTTTCTGCACACTGGGGTTAAGAGCAGTGTGTGTGGGCTCTACTGAGCCTTGCAGTAACTTACGGATTCAGTTGTCTGAAAAAACGCGTTTATTTCGGGCTGAAAAACACGTTTTGAAAAGTGTACTGTAACTGCCCCATAACTGACATGGGGTTGACCAAACTTGCAGAAACATGTTTATTTCTGCTGAAAAACACGTTTTGACACTTTCTGCACACTGGGGTTAAGAGCAGAGTGTGTGGGCTCTTCTGAGCCTTGCAGTTACATACGGATTCAGTTGTCTGAAAAAACGCGTTTATTTCGGGCTGAAAAACACGTTTTGAAAAAAGTGCTGTTACTTCCCCATAACTGACATGGGGTTGACCAAACTTGCAGAAACATGTTTATTTCTGCTGAAAAGCACGTTTTGACACTTTCTGCTCACTGGGGCTAAGAGCAGAGTGTGTGGGCTCTTCTGAGCCTTGCAGTTACATAAGGATTCAGTTGTCTGAAAAAACGCGTTTATTTCGGGCTGAAAAACACGTTTTGAAAAGTGTACTGTAACTGCCCCATAACTTACATGGGGTTGACCAAACTTGCAGAAACATGTTTATTTCTGCTGAAAAACACGTTTTGACACTTTCTGCACACTGGGGTTAAGAGCAGAGTGTGTGGGCTCTTCTGAGCTTTGTAGTTACATAGGGATTCAGTTGTCTGAAAAAACGCGTTTATTTCGTGCTGAAAAACACGTTTTGAAAAAAGTGCTGTTACTGCCCCATAACTGACATGGGGTTGACCAAACTTGCAGAAACATGTTTATTTCTGCTGAAAAACACGTTTTGACACTTTCTGCACACTGGGGTTAAGAGCAGAGTGTGTGGGCTCTTCTGAGCCTTGCAGTTGCATAGGGATTCAGTTGTCTGAAAAAACGCGTTTATTTCGGGCTGAAAAACACGTTTTGAAAAGTGTACTGTAACTGCCCCATAACTTACATGGGGATGACCAAACTTGCAGAAACATGTTTATTTCTGCTGAAAAACACGTTTTGACACTTTCTGCACACTGGGGTTAAGAGCAGAGTGTGTGGGCTCTTCTGAGCTTTGTAGTTACATAGGGATTCAGTTGTCTGAAAAAACGCGTTTATTTCGTGCTGAAAAACACGTTTTGAAAAAAGTGCTGTTACTGCCCCATAACTGACATGGGGTTGACCAAACTTGCAGAAACGTTTATTTCTGCTGAAAAACACGTTTTGACACGTTCTGCACACTGGGGTTAAGAGCTGAGTGTGTGGGCTCTTCTGAGCTTGCAGTTACATAGGGATTCAGTTGTCTGAAAAAACGTGTTTATTTCGGGCTGAAAAACACGTTTTGAAAAGTGTACTGTAACTGCCCCATAACTGACATGGGGTTGACCAAACTTGCAGAAACATGTTTATTTCTGCTGAAAAACACGTTTTGACACTTTCTGCACACTGGGGTTAAGAGCAGAGTGTGTGGGCTCTTCTGAGCCTTGCAGTTACATACGGATTCAGTTGTCTGAAAAAACGCGTTTATTTCGGGCTGAAAAACACGTTTTGAAAAAAGTGCTGTTACTTCCCCATAACTGACACGGGGTTGACCAAACTTGCAGAAACATGTTTATTTCTGCTGAAAAGAACGTTTTGACACTTTCTGCTCACTGGGGCTAAGAGCAGAGTGTGTGGGCTCTTCTGAGCCTTGCAGTTACATAAGGATTCAGTTGTCTGAAAAAACGCGTTTATTTCGGGCTGAAAAACACGTTTTGAAAAGTGTACTGTAACTGCCCCATAACTTACATGGGGATGACCAAACTTGCAGAAACATGTTTATTTCTGCTGAAAAACACGTTTTGACACTTTCTGCACACTGGGGTTAAGAGCAGAGTGTGTGGGCTCTTCTGAGCTTTGCAGTTACATAGGGATTCAGTTGTCTGAAAAAACGCGTTTATTTCGTGCTGAAAAACACGTTTTGAAAAAAGTGCTGTTACAGCCCCATAACTGATAATGGGGTTGACCAAACTTGCAGAAACATGTTTATTTCTGCTGAAAAACATGTTTTGACACTTTCTGCACACTGGGGTTAAGAGCAGAGTGTGTGGGCTCTTCTGAGCCTTGCAGTTACATAGGGATTCAGTTGTCTGAAAAAACGCGTTTATTTCGGGCTGAAAAACACGTTTTGAAAAAAGTGCTGTTACTGCCCCATAACTTACATGGGGTTGACCAAACTTGCAGAAACATGTTTATTTCTGCTGAAAAACATGTTTTGACACTTTCTGCACACTGGGGTTAAGAGCTGAGTGTGTGGGCTCTTCTGAGCTTGCAGTTACATAGGGATTCAGTTGTCTGAAAAAACGCGTTTATTTCGGGCTGAAAAACACGTTTTGAAAAGTGTACTATAACTGCCCCATAACTTACATGGGGTTGACCAAACTTGCAGAAACATGTTTATGTCTGCTGAAAAACACGTTTTGACACTTTCTGCACACTGGGGTTAAGAGCAGTGTGTGTGGGCTCTTCTGAGCCTTGCAGTTACATACGGATTCAGTTGTCTGAAAAAACGCGTTTATTTCGGGCTGAAAAACACGTTTTGAAAAAAGTGCTGTTACTGCCCCATAACTGACATGGGGTTGACCAAACTTGCAGAAACATGTTTATTTCTGCTGAAAAGCACGTTTTGACACTTTCTGCACACTGGGGCTAAGAGCAGAGTGTGTGGGCTCTTCTGAGCCTTGCAGTTACATAAGGATTCAGTTGTCTGAAAAAACGCGTTTATTTCGGGCTGAAAAACACGTTTTGAAAAGTGTACTGTAACTGCCCCATAACTTACATGGGGATGACCAAACTTGCAGAAACATGTTTATTTCTGCTGAAAAACACGTTTTGACACTTTCTGCACACTGGGGTTAAGAGCAGAGTGTGTGGGCTCTTCTGAGCCTTGCAGTTACATACGGATTCAGTTTTCTGAAAAAACGCGTTTATTTCGGGCTGAAAAACACGTTTTGAAAAGTGTACTGTAACTCCCCCATAACTTAAATGGGGATGACCAAACTTCCAGAAACATGTTTATTTCTGCTGAAAAACATGTTTTGACACTTTCTGCACACTGGGGTTAAGAGCTGAGTGTGTGGGCTCTTCTGAGCTTGCAGTTACATAGGGATTCAGTTGTCTGAAAAAACGTGTTTATTTCGGGCTGAAAAACACGTTTTGAAAAGTGTACTGTAACTGCCCCATAACTTACATGGGGTTGACCAAACTTGCAGAAACATGTTTATGTCTGCTGAAAAACACGTTTTGACACTTTCTGCACACTGGGGTTAAGAGCAGTGTGTGTGGGCTCTTCTGAGCCTTGCAGTTACATACGGATTCAGTTGTCTGAAAAAACGCGTTTATTTCGGGCTGAAAAACACGTTTTGAAAAGTGTACTGTAACTGCCCCATAACTTACATGGGGTTGACCAAACTTGCAGAAACATGTTTATTTCTGCTGAAAAACACGTTTTGACACTTTCTGCACACTGGGGTTAAGAGCAGAGTGTGTGGGCTCTTCTGAGCCTTGCAGTTACATAGGGATTCAGTTGTCTGAAAAAACGCGTTTATTTCGGGCTGAAAAACACGTTTTGAAAAGTGTACTGTAACTGCCCCATAACTTACATGGGGTTGACCAAACTTGCAGAAACATGTTTATTTCTGCTGAAAAACACGTTTTGACACTTTCTGCACACTGGGGTTAAGAGCAGAGTGTGTGGGCTCTTCTGAGCCTTGCAGTTACATACGGATTCAGTTGTCTGAAAAAACGCGTTTATTTCGGGCTGAAAAACACGTTTTGAAAAGTTTACTGTAACTGCCCCATAACTTAAATGGGGATGACCAAACTTGCAGAAACATGTTTATTTCTGCTGAAAAACACGTTTTGACACTTTCTGCACACTGGGGTTAAGAGCAGAGTGTGTGGGCTCTTCTGAGCTTGCAGTTACATAGGGATTCAGTTGTCTGAAAAAACGCGTTTATTTCGGGCTGAAAAACACGTTTTGAAAAAAGTGCTGTTACTGCCCCATAACTTACATGGGGTTGACCAAACTTGCAGAAACATGTTTATTTCTGCTGAAAAACACGTTTTGACACTTTCTGCACACTGCGGTTAAGAGCAGAGTGTGTGGGCTCTTCTGAGCCTTGCAGTTACATACGGATTCAGTTGTCTGAAAAAACGCGTTTATTTCGGGCTGAAAAACACGTTTTGAAAAAAGTGCTGTTACTGCCCCATAACTGACATGGGGTTGACCAAACTTGCAGAAACATGTTTATTTCTGCTGAAAAACACGTTTTGACACTTTCTGCACACTGGGGTTAAGAGCAGAGTGTGTGGGCTCTTCTGAGCCTTGCAGTTACATAGGGATTCAGTTGTCTGAAAAAACGCGTTTATTTCGGGCTGAAAAACACGTTTTGAAAAGTGTACTGTAACTGCCCCATAACTTACATGGGGTTGACCAAACTTGCAGAAACATGTTTATTTCTGCTGAAAAACACGTTTTGACACTTTCTGCACACTGGGGTTAAGAGCAGAGTGTGTGGGCTCTTCTGAGCCTTGCAGTTACATACGGATTCAGTTGTCTGAAAAAACGCGTTTATTTCGGGCTGAAAAACAGGTTTTGAAAAGTTTACTGTAACTGCCCCATAACTTACATGGGGATGACCAAACTTGCAGAAACATGTTTATTTCTGCTGAAAAACACGTTTTGACACTTTCTGCACACTGGGGTTAAGAGCAGAGTGTGTGGGCTCTTCTGAGCCTTGCAGTTACATAGGGATTCAGTTGTCTGAAAAAACGCGTTTATTTCGGGCTGAAAAACACGTTTTGAAAAAAGTGCTGTTACTGCCCCATAACTTACATGGGGTTGACCAAACTTGCAGAAACATGTTTATTTCTGCTGAAAAACACGTTTTGACACTTTCTGCACACTGCGGTTAAGAGCAGAGTGTGTGGGCTCTTCTGAGCCTTGCAGTTACATACGGATTCAGTTGTCTGAAAAAACGCGTTTATTTCGGGCTGAAAAACACGTTTTGAAAAGTGTACTGTAACTGCCCCATAACTTACATGGGGATGACCAAACTTCCAGAAACATGTTTATTTCTGCTGAAAAACACGTTTTGACACTTTCTGCACACTGGGGTTAAGAGCAGAGTGTGTGGGCTCTTCTGAGCCTTGCAGTTACATAGGGATTCAGTTGTCTGAAAAAACGCGTTTATTTCGGGCTGAAAAACACGTTTTGAAAAAAGTGCTGTTACTGCCCCATAACTGACATGGGGTTGACCAAACTTGCAGAAAAATGTTTATTTCTGCTGAAAAACATGTTTTGACACTTTCTGCACACTGGGGTTAAGAGCAGAGTGTGTGGGCTCTTCTGAGCCTTGCAGTTACATAGGGATTCAGTTGTCTGAAAAAACGCGTTTATTTCGGGCTGAAAAACACGTTTTGAAAAAAGTGCTGTTACTGCCCCATAACTTACATGGGGTTGACGAAACTTGCAGAAACATGTTTATTTCTGCTGAAAAACACGTTTTGACACTTTCTGCACACTGGGGTTAAGAGCAGTGTGTGTGGGCTCTTCTGAGCCTTGCAGTAACATACGGATTCAGTTGTCTGAAAAAACGCGTTTATTTCGGGCTGAAAAACACGTTTTGAAAAGTGTACTGTAACTGCCCCATAACTTACATGGGGATGACCAAACTTCCAGAAACATGTTTATTTCTGCTGAAAAACACGTTTTGACACTTTCTGCACACTGGGGTTAAGAGCAGAGTGTGTGGGCTCTTCTGAGCCTTGTAGTTACATAGGGATTCAGTTGTCTGAAAAAACGCGTTTATTTCGGTCTGAAAAACACGTTCTGAAAAGTGTACTGTAACTGCCCCATAACTTACATAGGGTTGACCAAACTTGCAGAAACATGTTTATTTCTGCTGAAAAACACGTTTTGACACTTTCTGCACACTGGGGTTAAGAGCAGAGTGTGTGGGCTCTTCTGAGCCTTGCAGTTACATAGGGATTCAGTTGTCTGAAAAAACGCGTTTATTTCGGGCTGAAAAACACGTTTTGAAAAGTGTACTGTAACTGCCCCATAACTTACATGGGGTTGACCAAACTTGCAGAAACATGTTTATTTCTGCTGAAAAACACGTTTTGACACGTTCTGCACACTGGGGTTAAGAGCTGAGTGTGTGGGCTCTTCTGAGCTTGCAGTTACATAGGGATTCAGTTGTCTGAAAAAACGTGTTTATTTCGGGCTGAAAAACACGTTTTGAAAAGTGTACTGTAACTGCCCCATAACTGACATGGGGTTGACCAAACTTGCAGAAACATGTTTATTTCTGCTGAAAAAGACGTTTTGACACTTTCTGCACACTGGGGTTAAGAGCAGAGTGTGTGGGCTCTTCTGAGCCTTGCAGTTACATAGGGATTCAGTTGTCTGAAAAAACGCGTTTATTTCGGGCTGAAAAACACGTTTTGAAAAAAGTGCTGTTACTGCCCCATAACTTACATGGGGTTGACCAAACTTGCAGAAACATGTTTATTTCTGCTGAAAAACATGTTTTGACACTTTCTGCACACTGGGGTTAAGAGCAGAGTGTGTGGGCTCTTCTGAGCCTTGCAGTTACAAAGGGATTCAGTTGTCTGAAAAAACGCGTTTATTTCGGGCTGAAAAACACGTTTTGAAAAAAGTGCTGTTACTGCCCCATAACTGACATGGGGTTGACCAAACTTGCAGAAACATGTTTATTTCTGCTGAAAAGCACGTTTTGATTCTTTCTGCACACTGGGGTTAAGAGCAGTGTGTGTGGGCTCTTCTGAGCCTTGCAGTTACATACGGATTCAGTTGTCTGAAAAAACGCGTTTATTTCGGGCTGAAAAACACGTTTTGAAAAAAGTGCTATTACTGCCCCATAACTGACATGGGGTTGACCAAACTTGCAGAAACATGTTTATTTCTGCTGAAAAGCACGTTTTGACACTTTCTGCACACTGGGGCTAAGAGCAGAGTGTGTGGGCTCTTCTGAGCCTTGCAGTTACATAAGGATTCAGTTGTCTGAAAAAACGCGTTTATTTCGGGCTGAAAAACACGTTTTGAAAAGTGTACTGTAACTGCCCCATAACTTACATGGGGATGACCAAACTTGCAGAAACATGTTTATTTCTGCTGAAAAACACGTTTTGACACTTTCTGCACACTGGGGTTAAGAGCAGAGTGTGTGGGCTCTTCTGAGCCTTTCAGTTACTTAGGGATTCAGTTGTCTGAAAAAACGCGTTTATTTCGGGCTGAAAAACACGTTTTGAAAAAAGTGCTGTTACTGTCCAATAACTTACATGGGGTTGACCAAACTTGCAGAAACATGTTTATTTCTGCTGAAAAACATATTTTGACACTTTCTGCACACTGGGGTTAAGAGCTGAGTGTGTGGGCTCTTCTGAGCTTGCAGTTACATAGGGATTCAGTTGTCTGAAAAAACGTGTTTATTTCGGGCTGAAAAACACGTTTTGAAAAGTGTACTGTAACTGCCCCATAACTTACATGGGGTTGACCAAACTTGCAGAAACATGTTTATGTCTGCTGAAAAACACGTTTTGACACTTTCTGCACACTGGGGCTAAGAGCAGAGTGTGTGGGCTCTTCTGAGCCTTGCAGTTACATACGGATTCAGTTGTCTGAAAAAACGCGTTTATTTCGGGCTGAAAAACACGTTTTGAAAAGTGTACTGTAACTGCCCCATAACTTACATGGGGTTGACGAAACTTGCAGAAACATGTTTATTTCTGCTGAAAAACACGTTTTGACACTTTCTGCACACTGGGGTTAAGAGCAGTGTGTGTGGGCTCTACTGAGCCTTGCAGTAACATACGGATTCAGTTGTCTGAAAAAACGCGTTTATTTCGGGCTGAAAAACACGTTTTGAAAAGTGTACTGTAACTGCCCCATAACTGACATGGGGTTGACCAAACTTGCAGAAACATGTTTATTTCTGCTGAAAAACACGTTTTGACACTTTCTGCACACTGGGGTTAAGAGCAGAGTGTGTGGGCTCTTCTGAGCCTTGCAGTTACATACGGATTCAGTTGTCTGAAAAAACGCGTTTATTTCGGGCTGAAAAACACGTTTTGAAAAAAGTGCTGTTACTTCCCCATAACTGACATGGGGTTGACCAAACTTGCAGAAACATGTTTATTTCTGCTGAAAAGCACGTTTTGACACTTTCTGCTCACTGGGGCTAAGAGCAGAGTGTGTGGGCTCTTCTGAGCCTTGCAGTTACATAAGGATTCAGTTGTCTGAAAAAACGCGTTTATTTCGGGCTGAAAAACACGTTTTGAAAAGTGTACTGTAACTGCCCCATAACTTACATGGGGTTGACCAAACTTGCAGAAACATGTTTATTTCTGCTGAAAAACACGTTTTGACACTTTCTGCACACTGGGGTTAAGAGCAGAGTGTGTGGGCTCTTCTGAGCTTTGTAGTTACATAGGGATTCAGTTGTCTGAAAAAACGCGTTTATTTCGTGCTGAAAAACACGTTTTGAAAAAAGTGCTGTTACTGCCCCATAACTGACATGGGGTTGACCAAACTTGCAGAAACATGTTTATTTCTGCTGAAAAACACGTTTTGACACTTTCTGCACACTGGGGTTAAGAGCAGAGTGTGTGGGCTCTTCTGAGCCTTGCAGTTACATAGGGATTCAGTTGTCTGAAAAAACGCGTTTATTTCGGGCTGAAAAACACGTTTTGAAAAAAGTGCTGTTACTGCCCCATAACTTACATGGGGTTGACCAAACTTGCAGAAACGTTTATTTCTGCTGAAAAACACGTTTTGACACGTTCTGCACACTGGGGTTAAGAGCTGAGTGTGTGGGCTCTTCTGAGCTTGCAGTTACATAGGGATTCAGTTGTCTGAAAAAACGTGTTTATTTCGGGCTGAAAAACACGTTTTGAAAAGTGTACTGTAACTGCCCCATAACTGACATGGGGTTGACCAAACTTGCAGAAACATGTTTATTTCTGCTGAAAAACACGTTTTGACACTTTCTGCACACTGGGGTTAAGAGCAGAGTGTGTGGGCTCTTCTGAGCCTTGCAGTTACATACGGATTCAGTTGTCTGAAAAAACGCGTTTATTTCGGGCTGAAAAACACGTTTTGAAAAAAGTGCTGTTACTTCCCCATAACTGACACGGGGTTGACCAAACTTGCAGAAACATGTTTATTTCTGCTGAAAAGCACGTTTTGACACTTTCTGCTCACTGGGGCTAAGAGCTGAGTGTGTGGGCTCTTCTGAGCTTGCAGTTACATAGGGATTCAGTTGTCTGAAAAAACGCGTTTATTTCGGGCTGAAAAACACGTTTTGAAAAAAGTGCTGTTACTGCCCCATAACTGACATGGGGTTGACCAAACTTGCAGAAACATGTTTATTTCTGCTGAAAAACACGTTTTGACACTTTCTGCACACTGGGGTTAAGAGCAGAGTGTGTGGGCTGAGCCTTGCAGTTACATAGGGATTCAGTTGTCTGAAAAAACGTGTTTATTTCGGGCTGAAAAACACGTTTTGAAAAGTGTACTGTAACTGCCCCATAACTTACATGGGGTTGACCAAACTTGCAGAAACATGTTTATTTCTGCTGAAAAACACGTTTTGACACTTTCTGCACACTGGGGTTAAGAGCAGAGTGTGTGGGCTCTTCTGAGCCTTGCAGTTACATACGGATTCAGTTTTCTGAAAAAACGCGTTTATTTCGGGCTGAATAACACGTCTTGAAAAGTGTACTGTAACTGCCCCATAACTTACATGGGGATGACCAAACTTCCAGAAACATGTTTATTTCTGCTGAAAAACATGTTTTGACACTTTCTGCACACTGGGGTTAAGAGCAGAGTGTGTGGGCTCTTCTGAGCCTTGCAGTTACATAGGGATTCAGTTGTCTGAAAAAACGCGTTTATTTCGGGCTGAAAAACACGTTTTGAAAAAAGTGCTGTTACTGCCCCATAACTTACATGGGGTTGACCAAACTTGCAGAAACATGTTTATTTCTGCTGAAAAACATGTTTTGACACTTTCTGCACACTGGGGTTAAGAGCAGAGTGTGTGGGCTCTTCTGAGCCTTGCAGTTACATAGGGATTCAGTTGTCTGAAAAAACGCGTTTATTTCGGGCTGAAAAACACGTTTTGAAAAAAGTGCTGTTACTGCCCCATAACTTACATGGGGTTGACCAAACTTGCAGAAACATGTTTATTTCTGCTGAAAAACATGTTTTGACACTTTCTGCACACTGGGGTTAAGAGCAGAGTGTGTGGGCTCTTCTGAGCCTTGCAGTTACAAAGGGATTCAGTTGTCTGAAAAAACGCGTTTATTTCGGGCTGAAAAACACGTTTTGAAAAAAGTGCTGTTACTGCCCCATAACTGACATGGGGTTGACCAAACTTGCAGAAACATGTTTATTTCTGCTGAAAAGCACGTTTTGACACTTTCTGCACACTGGGGTTAAGAGCAGTGTGTGTGGGCTCTTCTGAGCCTTGCAGTTACATACGGATTCAGTTGTCTGAAAAAACGCGTTTATTTCGGGCTGAAAAACACGTTTTGAAAAAAGTGCTGTTACTGCCCCATAACTGAAATGGGGTTGACCAAACTTGCAGAAACATGTTTATTTCTGCTGAAAAGCACGTTTTGACACTTTCTGCACACTGGGGCTAAGAGCAGAGTGTGTGGGCTCTTCTGAGCCTTGCAGTTACATAAGGATTCAGTTGTCTGAAAAAACGCGTTTATTTCGGGCTGAAAAACACGTTTTGAAAAGTGTACTGTAACTGCCCCATAACTTACATGGGGATGACCAAACTTGCAGAAACATGTTTATTTCTGCTGAAAAACACGTTTTGACACTTTCTGCACACTGGGGTTAAGAGCAGAGTGTGTGGGCTCTTCTGAGCCTTGCAGTTACATAGGCATTCAGTTGTCTGAAAAAACGCGTTTATTTCGGGCTGAAAAACACGTTTTGAAAAAAGTGCTGTTACTGTCCAATAACTTACATGGGGTTGACCAAACTTGCAGAAACATGTTTATTTCTGCTGAAAAACATGTTTTGACACTTTCTGCACACTGGGGTTAAGAGCTGAGTGTGTGGGCTCTTCTGAGCTTGCAGTTACATAGGGATTCAGTTGTCTGAAAAAACGCGTTTATTTCGGGCTGAAAAACACGTTTTGAAAAGTGTACTATAACTGCCCCATAACTTACATGGGGTTGACCAAACTTGCAGAAACATGTTTATGTCCGCTGAAAAACACGTTTTGACACTTTCTGCACACTGGGGTTAAGAGCAGTGTGTGTGGGCTCTTCTGAGCCTTGCAGTTACATACGGATTCAGTTGTCTGAAAAAACGCGTTTATTTCGGGCTGAAAAACACGTTTTGAAAAGTGTACTGTAACTGCCCCATAACTTACATGGGGATGACCAAACTTGCAGAAACATGTTTATTTCTGCTGTAAAACACGTTTTGACACTTTCTGCACACTGGGGTTAAGAGCAGAGTGTGTGGGCTCTTCTGAGCCTTGCAGTTACATACGGATTCAGTTTTCTGAAAAAACGCGTTTATTTCGGGCTGAAAAACACGTTTTGAAAAGTGTACTGTAACTGCCCCATAACTTAAATGGGGATGACCAAACTTCCAGAAACATGTTTATTTCTGCTGAAAAACATGTTTTGACACTTTCTGCACACTGGGGTTAAGAGCAGAGTGTGTGGGCTCTTCTGAGCCTTGCAGTTACATAGGGATTCAGTTGTCTGAAAAAACGCGTTTATTTTGGGCTGAAAAACACGTTTTGAAAAAAGTGCTGTTACTGTCCAATAACTTACATGGGGTTGACCAAACTTGCAGAAACATGTTTATTTCTGCTGTAAAACATGTTTTGACACTTTCTGCACACTGGGGTTAAGAGCAGAGTGTGTGGGCTCTTCTGAGCTTGCAGTTACATAGGGATTCAGTTGTCTGAAAAAACGTGTTTATTTCGGGCTGAAAAACACGTTTTGACACTTTCTGCACACTGGGGTTAAGAGCAGAGTGTGTGGGCTCTTCTGAGCCTTGCAGTTACATAGGGATTCAGTTGTCTGAAAAAACGCGTTTATTTCGGGCTGAAAAACACGTTTTGAAAAGTGTACTGTAACTGCCCCATAACTTACATGGGGTTGACCAAACTTGCAGAAACATGTTTATTTCTGCTGAAAAAGACGTTTTGACACTTTCTGCACACTGGGGTTAAGAGCAGAGTGTGTGGGCTCTTCTGAGCCTTGCAGTTACATAGGGATTCAGTTGTCTGAAAAAACGCGTTTATTTCGGGCTGAAAAACACGTTTTGAAAAAAGTGCTGTTACTGCCCCATAACTTACATGGGGTTGACCAAACTTGCAGAAACATGTTTATTTCTGCTGAAAAACATGTTTTGACACTTTCTGCACACTGGGGTTAAGAGCAGAGTGTGTGGGCTCTTCTGAGCCTTGCAGTTACAAAGGGATTCAGTTGTCTGAAAAAACGCGTTTATTTCGGGCTGAAAAACACGTTTTGAAAAAAGTGCTGTTACTGCCCCATAACTGACATGGGGTTGACCAAACTTGCAGAAACATGTTTATTTCTGCTGAAAAGCACGTTTTGACACTTTCTGCACACTGGGGTTAAGAGCAGTGTGTGTGGGCTCTTCTGAGCCTTGCAGTTACATACGGATTCAGTTGTCTGAAAAAACGCGTTTATTTCGGGCTGAAAAACACGTTTTGAAAAAAGTGCTGTTACTGCCCCATAACTGACATGGGGTTGACCAAACTTGCAGAAACATGTTTATTTCTGCTGAAAAGCACGTTTTGACACTTTCTGCACACTGGGGCTAAGAGCAGAGTGTGTGGGCTCTTCTGAGCCTTGCAGTTACATAAGGATTCAGTTGTCTGAAAAAACGCGTTTATTTCGGGCTGAAAAACACGTTTTGAAAAAAGTGCTGTTACTGTTCAATAACTTACATGGGGTTGACCAAACTTGCAGAAACATGTTTATTTCTGCTGAAAAACATGTTTTGACACTATCTGCACACTGGGGTTAAGAGCTGAGTGTGTGGGCTCTTCTGAGCATGCAGTTACATAGGGATTCAGTTGTCTGAAAAAACGCGTTTATTTCGGGCTGAAAAACACGTTTTGAAAAGTGTACTATAACTGCCCCATAACTTACATGGGGTTGACCAAACTTGCAGAAACATGTTTATGTCTGCTGAAAAACACGTTTTGACACTTTCTGCACACTGGGGTTAAGAGCAGTGTGTGTGGGCTCTTCTGAGCCTTGCAGTTACATACGGATTCAGTTGTCTGAAAAAACGCGTTTATTTCGGGCTGAAAAACACGTTTTGAAAAAAGTGCTGTTACTGCCCCATAACTGACATGGGGTTGACCAAACTTGCAGAAACATGTTTATTTCTGCTGAAAAGCACGTTTTGACACTTTCTGCACACTGGGGCTAAGAGCAGAGTGTGTGGGCTCTTCTGAGCCTTGCAGTTACATAAGGATTCAGTTGTCTGAAAAAACGCGTTTATTTCGGGCTGAAAAACACGTTTTGAAAAGTGTACTGTAACTGCCCCATAACTTACATGGGGATGACCAAACTTGCAGAAACATGTTTATTTCTGCTGAAAAACACGTTTTGACACTTTCTGCACACTGGGGTTAAGAGCAGAGTGTGTGGGCTCTTCTGAGCCTTGCAGTTACATACGGATTCAGTTTTCTGAAAAAACGCGTTTATTTCGGGCTGAAAAACACGTTTTGAAAAGTGTACTGTAACTGCCCCATAACTTAAATGGGGATGACCAAACTTCCAGAAACATGTTTATTTCTGCTGAAAAACATGTTTTGACACTTTCTGTACACTGGGGTTAAGAGCAGAGTGTGTGGGCTCTTCTGAGCCTTGCAGTTACATAGGGATTCAGTTGTCTGAAAAAACGCGTTTATTTCGGGCTGAAAAACACGTTTTGAAAAAAGTGCTGTTACTGTCCAATAACTTACATGGGGTTGACCAAACTTGCAGAAACATGTTTATTTCTGCTGAAAAACATGTTTTGACACTTTCTGCACACTGGGGTTAAGAGCTGAGTGTGTGGGCTCTTCTGAGCCTTGCAGTTACATAGGGATTCAGTTGTCTGAAAAAACGCGTTTATTTCGGGCTGAAAAACACGTTTTGAAAAAAGTGCTGTTACTGCCCCATAACTTACATGGGGTTGACCAAACTTGCAGAAACATGTTTATTTCTGCTGAAAAACACGTTTTGACACTTTCTGCACACTGCGGTTAAGAGCAGAGTGTGTGGGCTCTTCTGAGCCTTGCAGTCACATAGGGATTCAGTTGTCTGAAAAAACGCGTTTATTTCGGGCTGAAAAACACGTTTTGAAAAGTGTACTGTAACTGCCCCATAACTTACATAGGGTTGACCAAACTTGCAGAAACATGTTTATTTCTGCTGAAAAACACGTTTTGACACTTTCTGCACACTGGGGTTAAGAGCAGAGTGTGTGGGCTCTTCTGAGCCTTGCAGTTACATAGGGATTCAGTTGTCTGAAAAAACGCGTTTATTTCGGGCTGAAAAACACGTTTTGAAAAGTGTACTGTAACTGCCCCATAACTTACATGGGGTTGACCAAACTTGCAGAAACATGTTTATTTCTGCTGAAAAACACGTTTTGACACGTTCTGCACACTGGGGTTAAGAGCTGAGTGTGTGGGCTCTTCTGAGCTTGCAGTTACATAGGGATTCAGTTGTCTGAAAAAACGTGTTTATTTCGGGCTGAAAAACACGTTTTGAAAAGTGTACTGTAACTGCCCCATAACTATCATGGGGTTGACCAAACTTGCAGAAACATGTTTATTTCTGCTGAAAAACACGTTTTGACACTTTCTGCACACTGGGGTTAAGAGCAGAGTGTGTGGGCTCTTCTGAGCCTTGCAGTTACATACGGATTCAGTTGTCTGAAAAAACGCGTTTATTTCGGGCTGAAAAACACGTTTTGAAAAAAGTGCTGTTACTGCCCCATAACTGACATGGGGTTGACCAAACTTGCAGAAACATGTTTATTTCTGCTGAAAAGCACGTTTTGACACTTTCTGCTCACTGGGGCTAAGAGCAGAGTGTGTGGGCTCTTCTGAGCCTTGCAGTTACATAAGGATTCAGTTGACTGAAAAAACGCGTTTATTTCGGGCTGAAAAACACGTTTTGAAAAGTGTACTGTAACTGCCCCATAACTTACATGGGGATGACCAAACTTGCAGAAACATGTTTATTTCTGCTGAAAAACACGTTTTGACACTTTCTGCACACTGGGGTTAAGAGCAGAGTGTGTGGGCTCTTCTGAGCTTTGCAGTTACATAGGGATTCAGTTGTCTGAAAAAACGCGTTTATTTCGTGCTGAAAAACACGTTTTGAAAAAAGTGCTGTTACTGCCCCATAACTGACATGGGGTTGACCAAACTTGCAGAAACATGTTTATTTCTGCTGAAAAACACGTTTTGACACTTTCTGCACACTGGGGTTAAGATCAGAGTGTGTGGGCTCTTCTGAGCCTTGCAGTTACATAGGGATTCAGTTGTCTGAAAAAACGCGTTTATTTCGGGCTGAAAAACACGTTTTGAAAAGTGTACTGTAACTGCCCCATAAATTACATGGGGTTGACCAAACTTGCAGAAACATGTTTATTTCTGCTGAAAAAGACGTTTTGACACTTTCTGCACACTGGGGTTAAGAGCAGAGTGTGTGGGCTCTTCTGAGCCTTGCAGTTACATAGGGATTCAGTTGTCTGAAAAAACGCGTTTATTTCGGGCTGAAAAACACGTTTTGAAAAAAGTGCTGTTACTGCTCCATAACTTACATGGGGTTGACCAAACTTGCAGAAACATGTTTATTTCTGCTGAAAAACATGTTTTGACACTTTCTGCACACTGGGGTTAAGAGCAGAGTGTGTGGGCTCTTCTGAGCCTTGCAGTTACAAAGGGATTCAGTTGTCTGAAAAAACGCGTTTATTTCGGGCTGAAAAACACGTTTTGAAAAGTGTACTGTAACTGCCCCATAACTTACATGGGGATGACCAAACTTGCAGAAACATGTTTATTTCTGCTGAAAAACACGTTTTGACACTTTCTGCACACTGGGGTTAAGAGCAGAGTGTGTGGGCTCTTCTGAGCCTTGCAGTTACATACGGATTCAGTTTTCTGAAAAAACGCGTTTATTTCGGGCTGAAAAACACGTTTTGAAAAGTGTACTGTAACTGCCCCATAACTTAAATGGGGATGACCAAACTTCCAGAAACATGTTTATTTCTGCTGAAAAACATGTTTTGACACTTTCTGTACACTGGGGTTAAGAGCAGAGTGTGTGGGCTCTTCTGAGCCTTGCAGTTACATAGGGATTCAGTTGTCTGAAAAAACGCGTTTATTTCGGGCTGAAAAACACGTTTTGAAAAAAGTGCTGTTACTGTCCAATAACTTACATGGGGTTGACCAAACTTGCAGAAACATGTTTATTTCTGCTGAAAAACATGTTTTGACACTTTCTGCACACTGGGGTTAAGAGCTGAGTGTGTGGGCTCTTCTGAGCCTTGCAGTTACATAGGGATTCAGTTGTCTGAAAAAACGCGTTTATTTCGGGCTGAAAAACACGTTTTGAAAAAAGTGCTGTTACTGCCCCATAACTTACATGGGGTTGACCAAACTTGCAGAAACATGTTTATTTCTGCTGAAAAACACGTTTTGACACTTTCTGCACACTGCGGTTAAGAGCAGAGTGTGTGGGCTCTTCTGAGCCTTGCAGTTACATAGGGATTCAGTTGTCTGAAAAAACGCGTTTATTTCGGGCTGAAAAACACGTTTTGAAAAGTGTACTGTAACTGCCCCATAACTTACATAGGGTTGACCAAACTTGCAGAAACATGTTTATTTCTGCTGAAAAACACGTTTTGACACTTTCTGCACACTGGGGTTAAGAGCAGAGTGTGTGGGCTCTTCTGAGCTTGCAGTTACATAGGGATTCAGTTGTCTGAAAAAACGTGTTTATTTCGGGCTGAAAAACACGTTTTGAAAAGTGTACTGTAACTGCCCCATAACTTACATGGGGTTGACCAAACTTGCAGAAACATGTTTATTTCTGCTGAAAAACACGTTTTGACACGTTCTGCACACTGGGGTTAAGAGCTGAGTGTGTGGGCTCTTCTGAGCTTGCAGTTACATAGGGATTCAGTTGTCTGAAAAAACGTGTTTATTTCGGGCTGAAAAACACGTTTTGAAAAGTGTACTGTAACTGCCCCATAACTGACATGGGGTTGACCAAACTTGCAGAAACATGTTTATTTCTGCTGAAAAACACGTTTTGACACTTTCTGCACACTGGGGTTAAGAGCAGAGTGTGTGGGCTCTTCTGAGCCTTGCAGTTACATACGGATTCAGTTGTCTGAAAAAACGCGTTTATTTCGGGCTGAAAAACACGTTTTGAAAAAAGTGCTGTTACTGCCCCATAACTGACATGGGGTTGACCAAACTTGCAGAAACATGTTTATTTCTGCTGAAAAGCACGTTTTGACACTTTCTGCTCACTGGGGCTAAGAGCAGAGTGTGTGGGCTCTTCTGAGCCTTGCAGTTACATAAGGATTCAGTTGACTGAAAAAACGCGTTTATTTCGGGCTGAAAAACACGTTTTGAAAAGTGTACTGTAACTGCCCCATAACTTACATGGGGATGACCAAACTTGCAGAAACATGTTTATTTCTGCTGAAAAACACGTTTTGACACTTTCTGCACACTGGGGTTAAGAGCAGAGTGTGTGGGCTCTTCTGAGCTTTGCAGTTACATAGGGATTCAGTTGTCTGAAAAAACGCGTTTATTTCGTGCTGAAAAACACGTTTTGAAAAAAGTGCTGTTACTGCCCCATAACTGACATGGGGTTGACCAAACTTGCAGAAACATGTTTATTTCTGCTGAAAAGCACGTTTTGACACTTTCTGCACACTGGGGCTAAGAGCAGAGTGTGTGGGCTCTTCTGAGCCTTGCAGTTACATAAGGATTCAGTTGTTTGAAAAAACGCGTTTATTTCGGGCTGAAAAACCCGTTTTGAAAAGTGTACTGTAACTGCCCCATAACTTACATGGGGATGACCAAACTTGCAGAAACATGTTTATTTCTGCTGAAAAACACGTTTTGACACTTTCTGCACACTGGGGTTAAGAGCAGAGTGTGTGGGCTCTTCTGAGCCTTGCAGTTACATACGGATTCAGTTTTCTGAAAAAACGCGTTTATTTCGGGCTGAAAAACACGTTTTGAAAAGTGTACTGTAACTGCCCCATAACTTAAATGGGGATGACCAAACTTCCAGAAACATGTTTATTTCTGCTGAAAAACATGCTTTGACACTTTCTGCACACTGGGGTTAAGAGCAGAGTGTGTGGGCTCTTCTGAGCCTTGCAGTTACATAGGGATTCAGTTGTCTGAAAAAACGCGTTTATTTCGGGCTGAAAAACACGTTTTGAAAAATGTGCTGTTACTGTCCAATAACTTACATGGGGTTGACCAAACTTGCAGAAACATGTTGATTTCTGCTGAAAAACATGTTTTGACACTTTCTGCACACTGGGGTTAAGAGCTGAGTGTGTGGGCTCTTCTGAGCTTGCAGTTACATAGGGATTCAGTTGTCTGAAAAAACGTGTTTATTTCGGGCTGAAAAACACGTTTTGAAAAGTGTACTGTAACTGCCCCATAACTTACATGGGGTTGACCAAACTTGCAGAAACATGTTTATGTCTGCTGAAAAACACGTTTTGACACTTTCTGCACACTGGGGTTAAGAGCAGTGTGTGTGGGCTCTTCTGAGCCTTGCAGTTACATACGGATTCAGTTGTCTGAAAAAACGCGTTTATTTCGGGCTGAAAAACACGTTTTGAAAAGTGTACTGTAACTGCCCCATAACTTACATGGGGTTGACCAAACTTGCAGAAACATGTTTATTTCTGCTGAAAAACACGTTTTGACACTTTCTGCACACTGGGGTTAAGAGCTGAGTGTGTGGGCTCTTCTGAGCTTGCAGTTACATAGGGATTCAGTTGTCTGAAAAAACGTGTTTATTTCGGGCTGAAAAACACGTTTTGAAAAGTGTACTGTAACTGCCCCATAACTTACATGGGGTTGACCAAACTTGCAGAAACATGTTTATTTCTGCTGAAAAACACGTTTTGACACTTTCTGCACACTGGGGTTAAGAGCAGAGTGTGTGGGCTCTTCTGAGCCTTGCAGTTACATACGGATTCAGTTGTCTGAAAAAACGCGTTTATTTCGGGCTGAAAAACACGTTTTGAAAAAAGTGCTGTTACTGCCCCATAACTGACATGGGGTTGACCAAACTTGCAGAAACATGTTTATTTCTGCTGAAAAACACGTTTTGACACTTTCTGCACACTGGGGTTAAGAGCAGAGTGTGTGGGCTCTTCTGAGCCTTGCAGTTACATAGGGATTCAGTTGTCTGAAAAAACGCGTTTATTTCGGGCTGAAAAACACGTTTTGAAAAGTGTACTGTAACTGCCCCATAACTTACATGGGGTTGACCAAACTTGCAGAAACATGTTTATGTCTGCTGAAAAACACGTTTTGACACTTTCTGCACACTGGGGTTAAGAGCAGTGTGTGTGGGCTCTTCTGAGCCTTGCAGTTACATACGGATTCAGTTGTCTGAAAAAACGCGTTTATTTCGGGCTGAAAAACACGTTTTGAAAAGTGTACTGTAACTGCCCCATAACTTACATGGGGTTGACCAAACTTGCAGAAACATGTTTATTTCTGCTGAAAAACACGTTTTGACACTTTCTGCACACTGGGGTTAAGAGCTGAGTGTGTGGGCTCTTCTGAGCTTGCAGTTACATAGGGATTCAGTTGTCTGAAAAAACGTGTTTATTTCGGGCTGAAAAACACGTTTTGAAAAGTGTACTGTAACTGCCCCATAACTTACATGGGGTTGACCAAACTTGCAGAAACATGTTTATTTCTGCTGAAAAACACGTTTTGACACTTTCTGCACACTGGGGTTAAGAGCAGAGTGTGTGGGCTCTTCTGAGCCTTGCAGTTACATACGGATTCAGTTGTCTGAAAAAACGCGTTTATTTCGGGCTGAAAAACACGTTTTGAAAAAAGTGCTGTTACTGCCCCATAACTGACATGGGGTTGACCAAACTTGCAGAAACATGTTTATTTCTGCTGAAAAACACGTTTTGACACTTTCTGCACACTGGGGTTAAGAGCAGAGTGTGTGGGCTCTTCTGAGCCTTGCAGTTACATAGGGATTCAGTTGTCTGAAAAAACGCGTTTATTTCGGGCTGAAAAACACGTTTTGAAAAGTGTACTGTAACTGCCCCATAACTTACATGGGGTTGACCAAACTTGCAGAAACATGTTTATTTCTGCTGAAAAACACGTTTTGACACTTTCTGCACACTGGGGTTAAGAGCAGAGTGTGTGGGCTCTTCTGAGCCTTGCAGTTACATACGGATTCAGTTGTCTGAAAAAACGCGTTTATTTCGGGCTGAAAAACAGGTTTTGAAAAGTTTACTGTAACTGCCCCATAACTTACATGGGGATGACCAAACTTGCAGAAACATGTTTATTTCTGCTGAAAAACACGTTTTGACACTTTCTGCACACTGGGGTTAAGAGCAGAGTGTGTGGGCTCTTCTGAGCCTTGCAGTTACATAGGGATTCAGTTGTCTGAAAAAACGCGTTTATTTCGGGCTGAAAAACACGTTTTGAAAAAAGTGCTGTTACTGCCCCATAACTTACATGGGGTTGACCAAACTTGCAGAAACATGTTTATTTCTGCTGAAAAACACGTTTTGACACTTTCTGCACACTGCGGTTAAGAGCAGAGTGTGTGGGCTCTTCTGAGCTTGCAGTTACATAGGGATTCAGTTGTCTGAAATAACGTGTTTATTTCAGGCTGAAAAACACGTTTTGAAAAGTGTACTGTAACTGCCCCATAACTTACATGGGGTTGACCAAACTTGCAGAAACATGTTTATTTCTGCTGAAAAACACGTTTTGACACTTTCTGCACACTGGGGTTAAGAGCAGAGTGTTTGGGCTCTTCTAAGCTTTGCAGTTACATAGGGATTCAGTTGTCTGAAAAAACGCGTTTATTTCGGGCTGAAAAACACGTTTTGAAAAGTGTACTGTAACTGCCCCATAACTGACATGGGGTTGACCAAACTTGCAGAAAAATGTTTATTTCTGCTGAAAAACATGTTTTGACACTTTCTGCACACTGGGGTTAAGAGCAGAGTGTGTGGGCTCTTCTGAGCCTTGCAGTTAAATAGGGATTCAGTTGTCTGAAAAAACGCGTTTATTTCGGGCTGAAAAACACGTTTTGAAAAAAGTGCTGTTACTGCCCCATAACTTACATGGGGTTGACGAAACTTGCAGAAACATGTTTATTTCTGCTGAAAAACACGTTTTGACACTTTCTGCACACTGGGGTTAAGAGCAGTGTGTGTGGGCTCTACTGAGCCTTGCAGTAACTTACGGATTCAGTTGTCTGAAAAAACGCGTTTATTTCGGGCTGAAAAACACGTTTTGAAAAGTGTACTGTAACTGCCCCATAACTGACATGGGGTTGACCAAACTTGCAGAAACATGTTTATTTCTGCTGAAAAACACGTTTTGACACTTTCTGCACACTGGGGTTAAGAGCAGAGTGTGTGGGCTCTTCTGAGCCTTGCAGTTACATACGGATTCAGTTGTCTGAAAAAACGCGTTTATTTCGGGCTGAAAAACACGTTTTGAAAAAAGTGCTGTTACTTCCCCATAACTGACATGGGGTTGACCAAACTTGCAGAAACATGTTTATTTCTGCTGAAAAGCACGTTTTGACACTTTCTGCTCACTGGGGCTAAGAGCAGAGTGTGTGGGCTCTTCTGAGCCTTGCAGTTACATAAGGATTCAGTTGTCTGAAAAAACGCGTTTATTTCGGGCTGAAAAACACGTTTTGAAAAGTGTACTGTAACTGCCCCATAACTTACATGGGGTTGACCAAACTTGCAGAAACATGTTTATTTCTGCTGAAAAACACGTTTTGACACTTTCTGCACACTGGGGTTAAGAGCAGAGTGTGTGGGCTCTTCTGAGCTTTGTAGTTACATAGGGATTCAGTTGTCTGAAAAAACGCGTTTATTTCGTGCTGAAAAACACGTTTTGAAAAAAGTGCTGTTACTGCCCCATAACTGACATGGGGTTGACCAAACTTGCAGAAACATGTTTATTTCTGCTGAAAAACACGTTTTGACACTTTCTGCACACTGGGGTTAAGAGCAGAGTGTGTGGGCTCTTCTGAGCCTTGCAGTTGCATAGGGATTCAGTTGTCTGAAAAAACGCGTTTATTTCGGGCTGAAAAACACGTTTTGAAAAGTGTACTGTAACTGCCCCATAACTTACATGGGGATGACCAAACTTGCAGAAACATGTTTATTTCTGCTGAAAAACACGTTTTGACACTTTCTGCACACTGGGGTTAAGAGCAGAGTGTGTGGGCTCTTCTGAGCTTTGTAGTTACATAGGGATTCAGTTGTCTGAAAAAACGCGTTTATTTCGTGCTGAAAAACACGTTTTGAAAAAAGTGCTGTTACTGCCCCATAACTGACATGGGGTTGACCAAACTTGCAGAAACGTTTATTTCTGCTGAAAAACACGTTTTGACACGTTCTGCACACTGGGGTTAAGAGCTGAGTGTGTGGGCTCTTCTGAGCTTGCAGTTACATAGGGATTCAGTTGTCTGAAAAAACGTGTTTATTTCGGGCTGAAAAACACGTTTTGAAAAGTGTACTGTAACTGCCCCATAACTGACATGGGGTTGACCAAACTTGCAGAAACATGTTTATTTCTGCTGAAAAACACGTTTTGACACTTTCTGCACACTGGGTTAAGAGCAGAGTGTGTGGGCTCTTCTGAGCCTTGCAGTTACATACGGATTCAGTTGTCTGAAAAAACGCGTTTATTTCGGGCTGAAAAACACGTTTTGAAAAAAGTGCTGTTACTTCCCATAACTGACACGGGGTTGACCAAACTTGCAGAAACATGTTTATTTCTGCTGAAAAGAACGTTTTGACACTTTCTGCTCACTGGGGCTAAGAGCAGAGTGTGTGGGCTCTTCTGAGCCTTGCAGTTACATAAGGATTCAGTTGTCTGAAAAACGCGTTTATTTCGGGCTGAAAAACACGTTTTGAAAAGTGTACTGTAACTGCCCCATAACTTACATGGGGATGACCAAACTTGCAGAAACATGTTTATTTCTGCTGAAAAACACGTTTTGACACTTTCTGCACACTGGGGTTAAGAGCAGAGTGTGTGGGCTCTTCTGAGCTTTGCAGTTACATAGGGATTCAGTTGTCTGAAAAAACGCGTTTATTTCGTGCTGAAAAACACGTTTTGAAAAAAGTGCTGTTACAGCCCCATAACTGATAATGGGGTTGACCAAAACTTGCAGAAACATGTTTATTTCTGCTGAAAAACATGTTTTGACACTTTCTGCACACTGGGGTTAAGAGCAGAGTGTGTGGGCTCTTCTGAGCCTTGCAGTTACATAGGGATTCAGTTGTCTGAAAAAACGCGTTTATTTCGGGCTGAAAAACACGTTTTGAAAAAAGTGCTGTTACTGCCCCATAACTTACATGGGGTTGACCAAACTTGCAGAAACATGTTTATTTCTGCTGAAAAACATGTTTTGACACTTTCTGCACACTGGGGTTAAGAGCTGAGTGTGTGGGCTCTTCTGAGCTTGCAGTTACATAGGGATTCAGTTGTCTGAAAAAACGCGTTTATTTCGGGCTGAAAAACACGTTTTGAAAAGTGTACTATAACTGCCCCATAACTTACATGGGGTTGACCAAACTTGCAGAAACATGTTTATGTCTGCTGAAAAACACGTTTTGACACTTTCTGCACACTGGGGTTAAGAGCAGTGTGTGTGGGCTCTTCTGAGCCTTGCAGTTACATACGGATTCAGTTGTCTGAAAAAACGCGTTTATTTCGGGCTGAAAAACACGTTTTGAAAAAAGTGCTGTTACTGCCCCATAACTGACATGGGGTTGACCAAACTTGCAGAAACATGTTTATTTCTGCTGAAAAGCACGTTTTGACACTTTCTGCACACTGGGGCTAAGAGCAGAGTGTGTGGGCTCTTCTGAGCCTTGCAGTTACATAAGGATTCAGTTGTCTGAAAAAACGCGTTTATTTCGGGCTGAAAACACGTTTTGAAAAGTGTACTGTAACTGCCCCATAACTTACATGGGGATGACCAAACTTGCAGAAACATGTTTATTTCTGCTGAAAAACACGTTTTGACACTTTCTGCACACTGGGGTTAAGAGCAGAGTGTGTGGGCTCTTCTGAGCCTTGCAGTTACATACGGATTCAGTTTTCTGAAAAAACGCGTTTATTTCGGGCTGAAAAACACGTTTTGAAAAGTGTACTGTAACTCCCCCATAACTTAAATGGGGATGACCAAACTTCCAGAAACATGTTTATTTCTGCTGAAAAACATGTTTTGACACTTTCTGCACACTGGGGTTAAGAGCTGAGTGTGTGGGCTCTTCTGAGCTTGCAGTTACATAGGGATTCAGTTGTCTGAAAAAACGTGTTTATTTCGGGCTGAAAAACACGTTTTGAAAAGTGTACTGTAACTGCCCCATAACTTACATGGGGTTGACCAAACTTGCAGAAACATGTTTATGTCTGCTGAAAAACACGTTTTGACACTTTCTGCACACTGGGGTTAAGAGCAGTGTGTGTGGGCTCTTCTGAGCCTTGCAGTTACATACGGATTCAGTTGTCTGAAAAAACGCGTTTATTTCGGGCTGAAAAACACGTTTTGAAAAGTGTACTGTAACTGCCCCATAACTTACATGGGGTTGACCAAACTTGCAGAAACATGTTTATTTCTGCTGAAAAACACGTTTTGACACTTTCTGCACACTGGGGTTAAGAGCAGAGTGTGTGGGCTCTTCTGAGCCTTGCAGTTACATAGGGATTCAGTTGTCTGAAAAAACGCGTTTATTTCGGGCTGAAAAACACGTTTTGAAAAGTGTACTGTAACTGCCCCATAACTTACATGGGGTTGACCAAACTTGCAGAAACATGTTTATTTCTGCTGAAAAACACGTTTTGACACTTTCTGCACACTGGGGTTAAGAGCAGAGTGTGTGGGCTCTTCTGAGCCTTGCAGTTACATACGGATTCAGTTGTCTGAAAAAACGCGTTTATTTCGGGCTGAAAAACACGTTTGAAAAGTTTACTGTAACTGCCCCATAACTTAAATGGGGATGACCAAACTTGCAGAAACATGTTTATTTCTGCTGAAAAACACGTTTTGACACTTTCTGCACACTGGGGTTAAGAGCAGAGTGTGTGGGCTCTTCTGAGCTTGCAGTTACATAGGGATTCAGTTGTCTGAAAAAACGCGTTTATTTCGGGCTGAAAAACACGTTTTGAAAAAAGTGCTGTTACTGCCCCATAACTTACATGGGGTTGACCAAACTTGCAGAAACATGTTTATTTCTGCTGAAAAACACGTTTTGACACTTTCTGCACACTGCGGTTAAGAGCAGAGTGTGTGGGCTCTTCTGAGCCTTGCAGTTACATACGGATTCAGTTGTCTGAAAAAACGCGTTTATTTCGGGCTGAAAAACACGTTTTGAAAAAAGTGCTGTTACTGCCCCATAACTGACATGGGGTTGACCAAACTTGCAGAAACATGTTTATTTCTGCTGAAAAACACGTTTTGACACTTTCTGCACACTGGGGTTAAGAGCAGAGTGTGTGGGCTCTTCTGAGCCTTGCAGTTACATAGGGATTCAGTTGTCTGAAAAAACGCGTTTATTTCGGGCTGAAAAACACGTTTTGAAAAGTGTACTGTAACTGCCCCATAACTTACATGGGGTTGACCAAACTTGCAGAAACATGTTTATTTCTGCTGAAAAACACGTTTTGACACTTTCTGCACACTGGGGTTAAGAGCAGAGTGTGTGGGCTCTTCTGAGCCTTGCAGTTACATACGGATTCAGTTGTCTGAAAAAACGCGTTTATTTCGGGCTGAAAAACAGGTTTTGAAAAGTTTACTGTAACTGCCCCATAACTTACATGGGGATGACCAAACTTGCAGAAACATGTTATTTCTGCTGAAAAACACGTTTTGACACTTTCTGCACACTGGGGTTAAGAGCAGAGTGTGTGGGCTCTTCTGAGCCTTGCAGTTACATAGGGATTCAGTTGTCTGAAAAAACGCGTTTATTTCGGGCTGAAAAACACGTTTTGAAAAAAGTGCTGTTACTGCCCCATAACTTACATGGGGTTGACCAAACTTGCAGAAACATGTTTATTTCTGCTGAAAAACACGTTTTGACACTTTCTGCACACTGCGGTTAAGAGCAGAGTGTGTGGGCTCTTCTGAGCCTTGCAGTTACATACGGATTCAGTTGTCTGAAAAAACGCGTTTATTTCGGGCTGAAAAACACGTTTTGAAAAGTGTACTGTAACTGCCCCATAACTTACATGGGGATGACCAAACTTCCAGAAACATGTTTATTTCTGCTGAAAAACACGTTTTGACACTTTCTGCACACTGGGGTTAAGAGCAGAGTGTGTGGGCTCTTCTGAGCCTTGCAGTTACATAGGGATTCAGTTGTCTGAAAAAACGCGTTTATTTCGGGCTGAAAAACACGTTTTGAAAAAAGTGCTGTTACTGCCCCATAACTGACATGGGGTTGACCAAACTTGCAGAAAAATGTTTATTTCTGCTGAAAAACATGTTTTGACACTTTCTGCACACTGGGGTTAAGAGCAGAGTGTGTGGGCTCTTCTGAGCCTTGCAGTTACATAGGATTCAGTTGTCTGAAAAAACGCGTTTATTTCGGGCTGAAAAACACGTTTTGAAAAAAGTGCTGTTACTGCCCCATAACTTACATGGGGTTGACGAAACTTGCAGAAACATGTTTATTTCTGCTGAAAAACACGTTTTGACACTTTCTGCACACTGGGGTTAAGAGCAGTGTGTGTGGGCTCTTCTGAGCCTTGCAGTAACATACGGATTCAGTTGTCTGAAAAACGCGTTTATTTCGGGCTGAAAAACACGTTTTGAAAAGTGTACTGTAACTGCCCCATAACTTACATGGGGATGACCAAACTTCCAGAAACATGTTTATTTCTGCTGAAAAACACGTTTTGACACTTTCTGCACACTGGGGTTAAGAGCAGAGTGTGTGGGCTCTTCTGAGCCTTGTAGTTACATAGGGATTCAGTTGTCTGAAAAACGCGCGTTTATTTCGGTCTGAAAAACACGTTCTGAAAAGTGTACTGTAACTGCCCCATAACTTACATAGGGTTGACCAAACTTGCAGAAACATGTTTATTTCTGCTGAAAAACACGTTTTGACACTTTCTGCACACTGGGGTTAAGAGCAGAGTGTGTGGGCTCTTCTGAGCCTTGCAGTTACATAGGGATTCAGTTGTCTGAAAAAACGCGTTTATTTCGGGCTGAAAAACACGTTTTGAAAAGTGTACTGTAACTGCCCCATAACTTACATGGGGTTGACCAAACTTGCAGAAACATGTTTATTTCTGCTGAAAAACACGTTTTGACACGTTCTGCACACTGGGGTTAAGAGCTGAGTGTGTGGGCTCTTCTGAGCTTGCAGTTACATAGGGATTCAGTTGTCTGAAAAAACGTGTTTATTTCGGGCTGAAAAACACGTTTTGAAAAGTGTACTGTAACTGCCCCATAACTGACATGGGGTTGACCAAACTTGCAGAAACATGTTTATTTCTGCTGAAAAAGACGTTTTGACACTTTCTGCACACTGGGGTTAAGAGCAGAGTGTGTGGGCTCTTCTGAGCCTTGCAGTTACATAGGGATTCAGTTGTCTGAAAAAACGCGTTTATTTCGGGCTGAAAAACACGTTTTGAAAAAAGTGCTGTTACTGCCCCATAACTTACATGGGGTTGACCAAACTTGCAGAAACATGTTTATTTCTGCTGAAAAACATGTTTTGACACTTTCTGCACACTGGGGTTAAGAGCAGAGTGTGTGGGCTCTTCTGAGCCTTGCAGTTACAAAGGGATTCAGTTGTCTGAAAAAACGCGTTTATTTCGGGCTGAAAAACACGTTTTGAAAAAAGTGCTGTTACTGCCCCATAACTGACATGGGGTTGACCAAACTTGCAGAAACATGTTTATTTCTGCTGAAAAGCACGTTTTGATTCTTTCTGCACACTGGGGTTAAGAGCAGTGTGTGTGGGCTCTTCTGAGCCTTGCAGTTACATACGGATTCAGTTGTCTGAAAAAACGCGTTTATTTCGGGCTGAAAAACACGTTTTGAAAAAAGTGCTATTACTGCCCCATAACTGACATGGGGTTGACCAAACTTGCAGAAACATGTTTATTTCTGCTGAAAAGCACGTTTTGACACTTTCTGCACACTGGGGCTAAGAGCAGAGTGTGTGGGCTCTTCTGAGCCTTGCAGTTACATAAGGATTCAGTTGTCTGAAAAAACGCGTTTATTTCGGGCTGAAAAACACGTTTTGAAAAGTGTACTGTAACTGCCCCATAACTTACATGGGGATGACCAAACTTGCAGAAACATGTTTATTTCTGCTGAAAAACACGTTTTGACACTTTCTGCACACTGGGGTTAAGAGCAGAGTGTGTGGGCTCTTCTGAGCCTTTCAGTTACTTAGGGATTCAGTTGTCTGAAAAAACGCGTTTATTTCGGGCTGAAAAACACGTTTTGAAAAAAGTGCTGTTACTGTCCAATAACTTACATGGGGTTGACCAAACTTGCAGAAACATGTTTATTTCTGCTGAAAAACATATTTTGACACTTTCTGCACACTGGGGTTAAGAGCTGAGTGTGTGGGCTCTTCTGAGCTTGCAGTTACATAGGGATTCAGTTGTCTGAAAAAACGTGTTTATTTCGGGCTGAAAAACACGTTTTGAAAAGTGTACTGTAACTGCCCCATAACTTACATGGGGTTGACCAAACTTGCAGAAACATGTTTATGTCTGCTGAAAAACACGTTTTGACACTTTCTGCACACTGGGGCTAAGAGCAGAGTGTGTGGGCTCTTCTGAGCCTTGCAGTTACATACGGATTCAGTTGTCTGAAAAAACGCGTTTATTTCGGGCTGAAAAACACGTTTTGAAAAGTGTACTGTAACTGCCCCATAACTTACATGGGGTTGACCAAACTTGCAGAAACATGTTTATTTCTGCTGAAAAACACGTTTTGACACTTTCTGCACACTGGGGTTAAGAGCTGAGTGTGTGGGCTCTTCTGAGCTTGCAGTTACATAGGGATTCAGTTGTCTGAAAAAACGTGTTTATTTCGGGCTGAAAAACACGTTTTGAAAAGTGTACTGTAACTGCCCCATAACTTACATGGGGTTGACCAAACTTGCAGAAACATGTTTATTTCTGCTGAAAAACACGTTTTGACACTTTCTGCACACTGGGGTTAAGAGCAGAGTGTGTGGGCTCTTCTGAGCCTTGCAGTTACATACGGATTCAGTTGTCTGAAAAAACGCGTTTATTTCGGGCTGAAAAACACGTTTTGAAAAAAGTGCTGTTACTGCCCCATAACTGACATGGGGTTGACCAAACTTGCAGAAACATGTTTATTTCTGCTGAAAAGCACGTTTTGAAACTTTCTGCACACTGGGGTTAAGAGCAGAGTGTGTGGGCTCTTCTGAGCCTTGCAGTTACATAAGGATTCAGTTGTTTGAAAAAACGCGTTTATTTCGGGCTGAAAAACACGTTTTGAAAAGTGTACTGTAACTGCCCCATAACTTACATGGGGATGACCAAACTTGCAGAAACATGTTTATTTCTGCTGAAAAACACGTTTTGACACTTTCTGCACACTGGGGTTAAGAGCAGAGTGTGTGGGCTCTTCTGAGCTTTGCAGTTACATAGGGATTCAGTTGTCTGAAAAAACGCGTTTATTTCGTGCTGAAAAACACGTTTTGAAAAAAGTGCTGTTACTGCCCCATAACTGACATGGGGTTGACCAAACTTGCAGAAACATGTTTATTTCTGCTGAAAAACATGTTTTGACACTTTCTGCACACTGGGGTTAAGAGCTGAGTGTGTGGGCTCTTCTGAGCTTGCAGTTACATAGGGATTCAGTTGTCTGAAAAAACGTTTTCATTTCGGGCTGAAAAACACGTTTTGAAAAGTGTACTGTAACTGCCCCATAACTTACATGGGGTTGACCAAACTTGCAGAAACATGTTTATGTCTGCTGAAAAACACGTTTTGACACTTTCTGCACACTGGGGTTAAGAGCAGTGTGTGTGGGCTCTTCTGAGCCTTGCAGTTACATACGGATTCAGTTGTCTGAAAAAACGCGTTTATTTCGGGCTGAAAAACACGTTTTGAAAAAAGTGCTGTTACTGTCCAATAACTTACATGGGGTTGACCAAACTTGCAGAAACATGTTTATTTCTGCTGAAAAACATATTTTGACACTTTCTGCACACTGGGGTTAAGAGCTGAGTGTGTGGGCTCTTCTGAGCTTGCAGTTACATAGGGATTCAGTTGTCTGAAAAAACGTGTTTATTTCGGGCTGAAAAACACGTTTTGAAAAGTGTACTGTAACTGCCCCATAACTTACATGGGGTTGACCAAACTTGCAGAAACATGTTTATGTCTGCTGAAAAACACGTTTTGACACTTTCTGCACACTGGGGCTAAGAGCAGAGTGTGTGGGCTCTTCTGAGCCTTGCAGTTACATACGGATTCAGTTGTCTGAAAAAACGCGTTTATTTCGGGCTGAAAAACACGTTTTGAAAAGTGTACTGTAACTGCCCCATAACTTACATGGGGTTGACCAAACTTGCAGAAACATGTTTATTTCTGCTGAAAAACACGTTTTGACACTTTCTGCACACTGGGGTTAAGAGCTGAGTGTGTGGGCTCTTCTGAGCTTGCAGTTACATAGGGATTCAGTTGTCTGAAAAAACGTGTTTATTTCGGGCTGAAAAACACGTTTTGAAAAGTGTACTGTAACTGCCCCATAACTTACATGGGGTTGACCAAACTTGCAGAAACATGTTTATTTCTGCTGAAAAACACGTTTTGACACTTTCTGCACACTGGGGTTAAGAGCAGAGTGTGTGGGCTCTTCTGAGCCTTGCAGTTACATACGGATTCAGTTGTCTGAAAAAACGCGTTTATTTCGGGCTGAAAAACACGTTTTGAAAAAAGTGCTGTTACTGCCCCATAACTGACATGGGGTTGACCAAACTTGCAGAAACATGTTTATTTCTGCTGAAAAGCACGTTTTGAAACTTTCTGCACACTGGGGTTAAGAGCAGAGTGTGTGGGCTCTTCTGAGCCTTGCAGTTACATAAGGATTCAGTTGTTTGAAAAAACGCGTTTATTTCGGGCTGAAAAACACGTTTTGAAAAGTGTACTGTAACTGCCCCATAACTTACATGGGGATGACCAAACTTGCAGAAACATGTTTATTTCTGCTGAAAAACACGTTTTGACACTTTCTGCACACTGGGGTTAAGAGCAGAGTGTGTGGGCTCTTCTGAGCTTTGCAGTTACATAGGGATTCAGTTGTCTGAAAAAACGCGTTTATTTCGTGCTGAAAAACACGTTTTGAAAAAAGTGCTGTTACTGCCCCATAACTGACATGGGGTTGACCAAACTTGCAGAAACATGTTTATTTCTGCTGAAAAACATGTTTTGACACTTTCTGCACACTGGGGTTAAGAGCTGAGTGTGTGGGCTCTTCTGAGCTTGCAGTTACATAGGGATTCAGTTGTCTGAAAAAACGTGTTTATTTCGGGCTGAAAAACACGTTTTGAAAAGTGTACTGTAACTGCCCCATAACTTACATGGGGTTGACCAAACTTGCAGAAACATGTTTATTTCTGCTGAAAAACACGTTTTGACACTTTCTGCACACTGGGGTTAAGAGCAGAGTGTGTGGGCTCTTTTGAGCCTTGCAGTTACATACGGATTCAGTTGTCTGAAAAAACGCGTTTATTTCGGGCTGAAAAACACGTTTTGAAAAAAGTGCTGTTACTGCCCCATAACTGACATGGGGTTGACCAAACTTGCAGAAACATGTTTATTTCTGCTGAAAAGCACGTTTTGACACTTTCTGCACACTGGGGCTAAGAGCAGAGTGTGTGGGCTCTTCTGAGCCTTGCAGTTACATAAGGATTCAGTTGTTTGAAAAAACGCGTTTATTTCGGGCTGAAAAACACGTTTTGAAAAGTGTACTGTAACTGCCCCATAACTTACATGGGGATGACCAAACTTGCAGAAACATGTTTATTTCTGCTGAAAAACACGTTTTGACACTTTCTGCACACTGGGGTTAAGAGCAGAGTGTGTGGGCTCTTCTGAGCTTTGCAGTTACATAGGGATTCAGTTGTCTGAAAAAACGCGTTTATTTCGTGCTTAAAAACACGTTTTGAAAAAAGTGCTGTTACTGCCCCATAACTGACATGGGGTTGACCAAACTTGCAGAAACATGTTTATTTCTGCTGAAAAACATGTTTTGACACTTTCTGCACAGTGGGGTTAAGAGCAGAGTGTGTGGGCTCTTCTGAGCCTTGCAGTTACATACGGATTCAGTTGTTTGAAAAAACGCGTTTATTTTGGGCTGAAAAACACGTTTTGAAAAGTATACTGTAACTGCCCCATAACTTACATGGGGTTGACCAAACTTGCAGAAACATGTTTATTTCTGCTGAAAAACACGTTTTGACACTTTCTGCACACTGGGGTTAAGAGCAGAGTGTGTGGGCACTTCTGAGCCTTGCAGTTACATAGGGATTCAGTTGTCTGAAAAAACGCGTTTATTTCGGGCTGAAAAACACGTTTTGAAAAAAGTGTACTGTAACTGCCCCATAACTTACATAGGGTTGACGAAACTTGCAGAAACATGTTTATTTCTGCTGAAAAACACGTTTTGACACTTTCTGCACACTGGGGTTAAGAGCAGAGTGTGTGGGCTCTTCTGAGCCTTGCAGTTACATAGGGATTCAGTTGTCTGAAAAAACGCGTTTATTTCGGGCTGAAAAACCCGTTTTGAAAAGTGTACTGTAACTGCCCCATAACTTACATGGGGTTGACCAAACTTGCAGAAACATGTTTATTTCTGCTGAAAAACACGTTTTGACACGTTCTGCACACTGGGGTTAAGAGCTGAGTGTGTGGGCTCTTCTGAGCTTGCAGTTACATAGGGATTCAGTTGTCTGAAAAAACGTGTTTATTTCGGGCTGAAAAACACGTTTTGAAAAGTGTACTGTAACTGCCCCATAACTGACATGGGGTTGACCAAACTTGCAGAAACATGTTTATTTCTGCTGAAAAACACGTTTTGACACTTTCTGCACACTGGGGTTAAGAGCAGAGTGTGTGGGCTCTTCTGAGCCTTGCAGTTACATAGGGATTCAGTTGTCTGAAAAAACGCGTTTATTTCGGACTGAAAAACACGTTTTGAAAAGTGTACTTTAACTGCCCCAAAACTTACATAGGGTTGACCAAACTTGCAGAAACATGTTTATTTCTGCTGAAAAACACGTTTTGACACTTTCTGCACACTGGGGTTAAGAGCTGAGTGTGTGGGCTCTTCTGAGCTTGCAGTTACATAGGGATTCAGTTGTCTGAAAAAACGTGTTTATTTCGGGCTGAAAAAAATGTTTTGAAAAGTGTACTGTAACTGCCCCATAACTTACATGGGGTTGACCAAACTTGCAGAAACATGTTTATTTCTGCTGAAAAACACGTTTTGACACTTTCTGCACACTGGGGTTAAGAGCTGAGTGTGTGGGCTCTTCTGAGCTTGCAGTTACATAGGGATTCAGTTGTCTGAAAAAACGTGTTTATTTCGGGCTGAAAAACACGTTTTGAAAAGTGTACTGTAACTGCCCCATAACTTACATGGGGTTGACCAAACTTGCAGAAACATGTTTATTTCTGCTGAAAAACACGTTTTGACACTTTCTGCACACTGGGGTTAAGAGCAGAGTGTGTGGGCTCTTCTGAGCCTTGCAGTTACATAAGGATTCAGTTGTCTGAAAAAACGCGTTTATTTCGGGCTGAAAAACACGTTTTGAAAAGTGTACTGTAACTGCCCCATAACTTACATGGGGATGACCAAACTTGCAGAAACATGTTTATTTCTGCTGAAAAACACGTTTTGACACTTTCTGCACACTGGGGTTAAGAGCAGAGTGTGTGGGCTCTTCTGAGCTTTGCAGTTACATAGGGATTCAGTTGTCTGAAAAAACGCATTTATTTCGTGCTGAAAAACACGTTTTGAAAAAAGTGCTGTTACTGCCCCATAACTGACATGGGGTTGACCAAACTTGCAGAAACATGTTTATTTCTGCTGAAAAACATGTTTTGACACTTTCTGCACAGTGGGGTTAAGAGCAGAGTGTGTGGGCTCTTCTGAGCCTTGCAGTTACATAGGGATTCAGTTGTCTGAAAAAACGCGTTTATTTTGGGCTGAAAAACACGTTTTGAAAAGTGTACTGTAACTGCCCCATAACTTACATGGGGTTGACCAAACTTGCAGAAACATGTTTATTTCTGCTGAAAAACACGTTTTGACACTTTCTGCACACTGGGGTTAAGAGCAGAGTGTGTGGGCTCTTCTGAGCCTTGCAGTTACATAGGGATTCAGTTGTCTGAAAAAACGCGTTTATTTCGGGCTGAAAAACACGTTTTGAAAAGTGTACTGTAACTGCCCCATAACTTACATGGGGTTGACCAAACTTGCAGAAACATGTTTATTTCTGCTGAAAAACACGTTTTGACACTTTCTGCACACTGGGGTTAAGAGCAGAGTGTGTGGGCTCTTCTGAGCCTTGCAATTACATACGGATTCAGTTGTCTGAAAAAACGCGTTTATTTCGGGCTGAAAAACAGGTTTTGAAAAGTTTACTGTAACTGCCCCATAACTTACATGGGGATGACCAAACTTGCAGAAACATGTTTATTTCTGCTGAAAAACACGTTTTGACACTTTCTGCACACTGGGGTTAAGAGCAGAGTGTGTGGGCTCTTCTGAGCCTTGCAGTTACACAGGGATTCAGTTGTCTGAAAAAACGCGTTTATTTCGGGCTGAAAAACACGTTTTGAAAAAAGTGCTGTTACTGCCCCATAACTTACATGGGGTTGACCAAACTTGCAGAAACATGTTTATTTCTGCTGAAAAACACGTTTTGACACTTTCTGCACACTGGGGTTAAGAGCAGAGTGTGTGGGCTCTTCTGAGCCTTGCAGTTACATACGGATTCAGTTGTCTGAAAAAACGCGTTTATTTCGGGCTGAAAAACACGTTTTGAAAAGTTTACTGTAACTGCCCCATAACTTACATGGGGATGACCAAACTTCCAGAAACATGTTTATTTCTGCTGAAAAACACGTTTTGACACTTTCTGCACACTGGGGTTAAGAGCAGAGTGTGTGGGCTCTTCTGAGCCTTGCAGTTACATAGGGATTCAGTTGTCTGAAAAAACGCGTTTATTTCGGGCTGAAAAACACGTTTTGAAAAAAGTGCTGTAACTGCCCCATAACTTACATGGGGTTGACCAAACTTGCAGAAACATGTTTATTTCTGCTGAAAAACATGTTTTGACACTTTCTGCACACTGGGGTTAAGAGCAGAGTGTGTGGGCTCTTCTGAGCCTTGCAGTTACATAGGGATTCAGTTGTCTGAAAAAACGCGTTTATTTCGGGCTGAAAAACACGTTTTGAAAAAAGTGCTGTTACTGCCCCATAACTTACATGGGGTTGACCAAACTTGCAGAAACATGTTTATTTCTGCTGAAAAACATGTTTTGACACTTTCTGCACACTGGGGTTAAGAGCTGAGTTTGTGGGCTCTTCTGAGCTTGCAGTTACATAGGGATTCAGTTGTCTGAAATAACGTGTTTATTTCAGGCTGAAAAACACGTTTTGAAAAGTGTACTGTAACTGCCCCATAACTTACATGGGGTTGACCAAACTTGCAGAAACATGTTTATTTCTGCTGAAAAACACGTTTTGACACGTTCTGCACACTGGGGTTAAGAGCTGAGTGTGTGGGCTCTTCTGAGCTTGCAGTTACATAGGGATTCAGTTGTCTGAAAAAACGTGTTTATTTCGGGCTGAAAAACACGTTTTGAAAAGTGTACTGTAACTGCCCCATAACTTACATGGGGTTGACCAAACTTGCAGAAACATGTTTATTTCTGCTGAAAAACACGTTTTGACACTTTCTGCACACTGTGGTTAAGAGCAGAGTGTGTGGGCTCTTCTGAGCCTTGCAGTTACACAGGGATTCAGTTGTCTGAAAAAACGCGTTTATTTCGGGCTGAAAAACACGTTTTGAAAAGTGTACTGTAACTGCCCCATAACTTACATGGGGTTGACCAAACTTGCAGAAACATGTTTATTTCTGCTGAAAAACACGTTTTGACACTTTCTGCACACTGCGGTTAAGAGCAGAGTGTGTGGGCTCTTCTGAGCCTTGCAGTTACATACGGATTCAGTTGTCTGAAAAAACGCGTTTATTTCGGGCTGAAAAACACGTTTTGAAAAGTGTACTGTAACTGCCCCATAACTTACATGGGGATGACCAAACTTCCAGAAACATGTTTATTTCTGCTGAAAAACACGTTTTGACACTTTCTGCACACTGGGGTTAAGAGCAGAGTGTGTGGGCTCTTCTGAGCCTTGCAGTTACATAGGGATTCAGTTGTCTGAAAAAACGCGTTTATTTCGGGCTGAAAAACACGTTTTGAAAAGTGTACTGTAACTGCCCCATAACTTACATGGGGTTGACCAAACTTGCAGAAACATGTTTATTTCTGCTGAAAAACACGTTTTGACACTTTCTGCACACTGGGGTTAAGAGCAGAGTGTGTGGGCTCTTCTGAGCCTTGCAGTTACATAGGGATTCAGTTGTCTGAAAAAACGCGTTTATTTCGGGCTGAAAAACACATTTTGAAAAGTGTACTGTAACTGCCCCATAACTTACATGGGGATGACCAAACTTCCAGAAACATGTTTATTTCTGCTGAAAAACACGTTTTGACACTTTCTGCACACTGGGGTTAAGAGCAGAGTGTGTGGGCTCTTCTGAGCCTTGCAGTTACATAGGGATTCAGTTGTCTGAAAAAACGCGTTTATTTCGGGCTGAAAAACACGTTTTGAAAAGTGTACTGTAACTGCCCCATAGCTTACATGGGGTTGACCAAACTTGCAGAAACATGTTTATTTCTGCTGAAAAACACGTTTTGACACTTTCTGCACACTGGGGTTAAAAGCAGAGTGTGTGGGCTCTTCTGAGCCTTGCAGTTACATAGGGATTCAGTTGTCTGAAAAAACGCGTTTATTTCGGGCTGAAAAACACGTTTTGAAAAAAGTGTACTGTAACTGCCCCATAACTTACATAGGGTTGACCAAACTTGCAGAAACATGTTTATTTCTGCTGAAAAACACGTTTTGACACTTTCTGCACACTGGGGTTAAGAGCAGAGTGTGTGGGCTCTTCTGAGCCTTGCAGTTACATAGGGATTCAGTTGTCTGAAAAAACGCGTTTATTTCGGGCTGAAAAACACGTTTTGAAAAGTGTACTGTAACTGCCCCATAACTTACATGGGGTTGACCAAACTTGCAGAAACATGTTTATTTCTGCTGAAAAACACGTTTTGACACGTTCTGCACACTGGGGTTAAGAGCTGAGTGTGTGGGCTCTTCTGAGCTTGCAGTTACATAGGGATTCAGTTGTCTGAAAAAACGTGTTTATTTCGGGCTGAAAAACACGTTTTGAAAAGTGTACTGTAACTGCCCCATAACTGACATGGGGTTGACCAAACTTGCAGAAACATGTTTATTTCTGCTGAAAAACACGTTTTGACACTTTCTGCACACTGGGGTTAAGAGCAGAGTGTGTGGGCTCTTCTGAGCCTTGCAGTTACATAGGGATTCAGTTGTCTGAAAAAACGCGTTTATTTCGGACTGAAAAACACGTTTTGAAAAGTGTACTTTAACTGCCCCAAAACTTACATAGGGTTGACCAAACTTGCAGAAACATGTTTATTTCTGCTGAAAAACACGTTTTGACACTTTCTGCACACTGGGGTTAAGAGCTGAGTGTGTGGGCTCTTCTGAGCTTGCAGTTACATAGGGATTCAGTTGTCTGAAAAAACGTGTTTATTTCGGCCTGAAAAAAATGTTTTGAAAAGTGTACTGTAACTGCCCCATAGCTTACATGGGGTTGACCAAACTTGCAGAAACATGTTTATTTCTGCTGAAAAACACGTTTTGACACTTTCTGCACACTGGGGTTAAAAGCAGAGTGTGTGGGCTCTTCTGAGCCTTGCAGTTACATAGGGATTCAGTTGTCTGAAAAAACGCGTTTATTTCGGGCTGAAAAACACGTTTTGAAAAAAGTGTACTGTAACTGCCCCATAACTTACATAGGGTTGACCAAACTTGCAGAAACATGTTTATTTCTGCTGAAAAACACGTTTTGACACTTTCTGCACACTGGGGTTAAGAGCAGAGTGTGTGGGCTCTTCTGAGCCTTGCAGTTACATAGGGATTCAGTTGTCTGAAAAAACGCGTTTATTTCGGGCTGAAAAACACGTTTTGAAAAGTGTACTGTAACTGCCCCATAACTTACATGGGGTTGACCAAACTTGCAGAAACATGTTTATTTCTGCTGAAAAACACGTTTTGACACTTTCTGCACACTGGGGTTAAGAGCAGAGTGTGTGGGCTCTTCTGAGCCTTGCAGTTACATACGGATTCAGTTGTCTGAAAAAACGCGTTTATTTCGGGCTGAAAAACACGTTTTGAAAAGTGTACTGTAACTGCCCCATAACTTACATGGGGATGACCAAACTTGCAGAAACATGTTTATTTCTGCTGAAAAACACGTTTTGACACTTTCTGCACACTGGGGTTAAGAGCAGAGTGTGTGGGCTCTTCTGAGCTTTGCAGTTACATAGGGATTCAGTTGTCTGAAAAAACGCATTTATTTCGTGCTGAAAAACACGTTTTGAAAAAAGTGCTGTTACTGCCCCATAACTGACATGGGGTTGACCAAACTTGCAGAAACATGTTTATTTCTGCTGAAAAACATGTTTTGACACTTTCTGCACAGTGGGGTTAAGAGCAGAGTGTGTGGGCTCTTCTGAGCCTTGCAGTTACATACGGATTCAGTTGTCTGAAAAAACGCGTTTATTTCGGGCTGAAAAACAGGTTTTGAAAAGTTTACTGTAACTGCCCCATAACTTACATGGGGATGACCAAACTTGCAGAAACATGTTTATTTCTGCTGAAAAACACGTTTTGACACTTTCTGCACACTGGGGTTAAGAGCAGAGTGTGTGGGCTCTTCTGAGCCTTGCAGTTACACAGGGATTCAGTTGTCTGAAAAAACGCGTTTATTTCGGGCTGAAAAACACGTTTTGAAAAAAGTGCTGTTACTGCCCCATAACTTACATGGGGTTGACCAAACTTGCAGAAACATGTTTATTTCTGCTGAAAAACACGTTTTGACACTTTCTGCACACTGCGGTTAAGAGCAGAGTGTGTGGGCTCTTCTGAGCCTTGCAGTTACATACGGATTCAGTTGTCTGAAAAAACGCGTTTATTTCGGGCTGAAAAACACGTTTTGAAAAGTGTACTGTAACTGCCCCATAACTTACATGGGGATGACCAAACTTCCAGAAACATGTTTATTTCTGCTGAAAAACATGTTTTGACACTTTCTGCACACTGGGGTTAAGAGCAGAGTGTGTGGGCTCTTCTGAGCCTTGCAGTTACATAGGGATTCAGTTGTCTGAAAAAACGCGTTTATTTCGGGCTGAAAAACACGTTTTGAAAAAAGTGCTGTTACTGCCCCATAACTTACATGGGGTTGACCAAACTTGCAGAAACATGTTTATTTCTGCTGAAAAACATGTTTTGACACTTTCTGCACACTGGGGTTAAGAGCTGAGTTTGTGGGCTCTTCTGAGCTTGCAGTTACATAGGGATTCAGTTGTCTGAAATAACGTGTTTATTTCAGGCTGAAAAACACGTTTTGAAAAGTGTACTGTAACTGCCCCATAACTTACATGGGGTTGACCAAACTTGCAGAAACATGTTTATTTCTGCTGAAAAACACGTTTTGACACTTTCTGCACACTGGGGTTAAGAGCAGAGTGTGTGGGCTCTTCTAAGCTTTGCAGTTACATAGGGATTCAGTTGTCTGAAAAAACGCGTTTATTTCGGGCTGAAAAACACGTTTTGAAAAGTGTACTGTAACTGCCCCATAACTTACATGGGGTTGACCAAACTTGCAGAAACATGTTTATTTCTGCTGAAAAACACGTTTTGACACTTTCTGCACACTGGGGTTAAAAGCAGAGTGTGTGGGCTCTTCTGAGCCTTGCAGTTACATAGGGATTCAGTTGTCTGAAAAAACGCGTTTATTTCGGGCTGAAAAACACGTTTTGAAAAAAGTGTACTGTAACTGCCCCATAACTTACATAGGGTTGACCAAACTTGCAGAAACATGTTTATTTCTGCTGAAAAACACGTTTTGACACTTTCTGCACACTGGGGTTAAGAGCAGAGTGTGTGGGCTCTTCTGAGCCTTGCAGTTACATAGGGATTCAGTTGTCTGAAAAAACGCGTTTATTTCGGGCTGAAAAACCCGTTTTGAAAAGTGTACTGTAACTGCCCCATAACTTACATGGGGTTGACCAAACTTGCAGAAACATGTTTATTTCTGCTGAAAAACACGTTTTGACACGTTCTGCACACTGGGGTTAAGAGCTGAGTGTGTGGGCTCTTCTGAGCTTGCAGTTACATAGGGATTCAGTTGTCTGAAAAAACGTGTTTATTTCGGGCTGAAAAACACGTTTTGAAAAGTGTACTGTAACTGCCCCATAACTTACATGGGGTTGACCAAACTTGCAGAAACATGTTTATTTCTGCTGAAAAACACGTTTTGACACTTTCTGCACACTGTGGTTAAGAGCAGAGTGTGTGGGCTCTTCTGAGCCTTGCAGTTACACAGGGATTCAGTTGTCTGAAAAAACGCGTTTATTTCGGGCTGAAAAACACGTTTTGAAAAGTGTACTGTAACTGCCCCATAACTTACATGGGGTTGACCAAACTTGCAGAAACATGTTTATTTCTGCTGAAAAACACGTTTTGACACTTTCTGCACACTGCGGTTAAGAGCAGAGTGTGTGGGCTCTTCTGAGCCTTGCAGTTACATACGGATTCAGTTGTCTGAAAAAACGCGTTTATTTCGGGCTGAAAAACACGTTTTGAAAAGTGTACTGTAACTGCCCCATAACTTACATGGGGATGACCAAACTTCCAGAAACATGTTTATTTCTGCTGAAAAACACGTTTTGACACTTTCTGCACACTGGGGTTAAGAGCAGAGTGTGTGGGCTCTTCTGAGCCTTGCAGTTACATAGGGATTCAGTTGTCTGAAAAAACGCGTTTATTTCGGGCTGAAAAACACGTTTTGAAAAGTGTACTGTAACTGCCCCATAACTTACATGGGGTTGACCAAACTTGCAGAAACATGTTTATTTCTGCTGAAAAACACGTTTTGACACTTTCTGCACACTGGGGTTAAGAGCAGAGTGTGTGGGCTCTTCTGAGCCTTGCAGTTACATAGGGATTCAGTTGTCTGAAAAAACGCGTTTATTTCGGGCTGAAAAACACATTTTGAAAAGTGTACTGTAACTGCCCCATAACTTACATGGGGTTGACGAAACTTGCAGAAACATGTTTATTTCTGCTGAAAAACACGTTTTGACACTTTCTGCACACTGGGGTTAAGAGCAGAGTGTGTGGGCTCTTCTGAGCCTTGCAGTTACACAGGGATTCAGTTGTCTGAAAAAACGCGTTTATTTCGGGCTGAAAAACACGTTTTGAAAAGTGTACTGTAACTGCCCCATAACTTACATGGGGTTGACCAAACTTGCAGAAACATGTTTATTTCTGCTGAAAAACACGTTTTGACACTTTCTGCACACTGGGGTTAAGAGCAGAGTGTGTGGGCTCTTCTGAGCCTTGCAGTTACATACGGATTCAGTTGTCTGAAAAAACGCGTTTATTTCGGGCTGAAAAACAGGTTTTGAAAAGTTTACTGTAACTGCCCCATAACTTACATGGGGATGACCAAACTTGCAGAAACATGTTTATTTCTGCTGAAAAACACGTTTTGACACTTTCTGCACACTGGGGTTAAGAGCAGAGTGTGTGGGCTCTTCTGAGCCTTGCAGTTACACAGGGATTCAGTTGTCTGAAAAAACGCGTTTATTTCGGGCTGAAAAACACGTTTTGAAAAAAGTGCTGTTACTGCCCCATAACTTACATGGGGTTGACCAAACTTGCAGAAACATGTTTATTTCTGCTGAAAAACACGTTTTGACACTTTCTGCACACTGCGGTTAAGAGCAGAGTGTGTGGGCTCTTCTGAGCCTTGCAGTTACATACGGATTCAGTTGTCTGAAAAAACGCGTTTATTTCGGGCTGAAAAACACGTTTTGAAAAGTGTACTGTAACTGCCCCATAACTTACATGGGGATGACCAAACTTCCAGAAACATGTTTATTTCTGCTGAAAAACATGTTTTGACACTTTCTGCACACTGGGGTTAAGAGCAGAGTGTGTGGGCTCTTCTGAGCCTTGCAGTTACATAGGGATTCAGTTGTCTGAAAAAACGCGTTTATTTCGGGCTGAAAAACACGTTTTGAAAAAAGTGCTGTTACTGCCCCATAACTTACATGGGGTTGACCAAACTTGCAGAAACATGTTTATTTCTGCTGAAAAACATGTTTTGACACTTTCTGCACACTGGGGTTAAGAGCTGAGTTTGTGGGCTCTTCTGAGCTTGCAGTTACATAGGGATTCAGTTGTCTGAAATAACGTGTTTATTTCAGGCTGAAAAACACGTTTTGAAAAGTGTACTGTAACTGCCCCATAACTTACATGGGGTTGACCAAACTTGCAGAAACATGTTTATTTCTGCTGAAAAACACGTTTTGACACTTTCTGCACACTGGGGTTAAGAGCAGAGTGTGTGGGCTCTTCTAAGCTTTGCAGTTACATAGGGATTCAGTTGTCTGAAAAAACGCGTTTATTTCGGGCTGAAAAACACGTTTTGAAAAGTGTACTGTAACTGCCCCATAACTTACATGGGGTTGACCAAACTTGCAGAAACATGTTTATTTCTGCTGAAAAACACGTTTTGACACTTTCTGCACACTGGGGTTAAAAGCAGAGTGTGTGGGCTCTTCTGAGCCTTGCAGTTACATAGGGATTCAGTTGTCTGAAAAAACGCGTTTATTTCGGGCTGAAAAACACGTTTTGAAAAAAGTGTACTGTAACTGCCCCATAACTTACATAGGGTTGACCAAACTTGCAGAAACATGTTTATTTCTGCTGAAAAACACGTTTTGACACTTTCTGCACACTGGGGTTAAGAGCAGAGTGTGTGGGCTCTTCTGAGCCTTGCAGTTACATAGGGATTCAGTTGTCTGAAAAAACGCGTTTATTTCGGGCTGAAAAACCCGTTTTGAAAAGTGTACTGTAACTGCCCCATAACTTACATGGGGTTGACCAAACTTGCAGAAACATGTTTATTTCTGCTGAAAAACACGTTTTGACACGTTCTGCACACTGGGGTTAAGAGCTGAGTGTGTGGGCTCTTCTGAGCTTGCAGTTACATAGGGATTCAGTTGTCTGAAAAAACGTGTTTATTTCGGGCTGAAAAACACGTTTTGAAAAGTGTACTGTAACTGCCCCATAACTTACATGGGGTTGACCAAACTTGCAGAAACATGTTTATTTCTGCTGAAAAACACGTTTTGACACTTTCTGCACACTGTGGTTAAGAGCAGAGTGTGTGGGCTCTTCTGAGCCTTGCAGTTACACAGGGATTCAGTTGTCTGAAAAAACGCGTTTATTTCGGGCTGAAAAACACGTTTTGAAAAGTGTACTGTAACTGCCCCATAACTTACATGGGGATGACCAAACTTCCAGAAACATGTTTATTTCTGCTGAAAAACATGTTTTGACACTTTCTGCACACTGGGGTTAAGAGCAGAGTGTGTGGGCTCTTCTGAGCCTTGCAGTTACATAGGGATTCAGTTGTCTGAAAAAACGCGTTTATTTCGGGCTGAAAAACACGTTTTGAAAAAAGTGCTGTTACTGCCCCATAACTTACATGGGGTTGACCAAACTTGCAGAAACATGTTTATTTCTGCTGAAAAACATGTTTTGACACTTTCTGCACACTGGGGTTAAGAGCTGAGTTTGTGGGCTCTTCTGAGCTTGCAGTTACATAGGGATTCAGTTGTCTGAAATAACGTGTTTATTTCAGGCTGAAAAACACGTTTTGAAAAGTGTACTGTAACTGCCCCATAACTTACATGGGGTTGACCAAACTTGCAGAAACATGTTTATTTCTGCTGAAAAACACGTTTTGACACTTTCTGCACACTGGGGTTAAGAGCAGAGTGTGTGGGCTCTTCTAAGCTTTGCAGTTACATAGGGATTCAGTTGTCTGAAAAAACGCGTTTATTTCGGGCTGAAAAACACGTTTTGAAAAGTGTACTGTAACTGCCCCATAACTTACATGGGGTTGACCAAACTTGCAGAAACATGTTTATTTCTGCTGAAAAACACGTTTTGACACTTTCTGCACACTGGGGTTAAAAGCAGAGTGTGTGGGCTCTTCTGAGCCTTGCAGTTACATAGGGATTCAGTTGTCTGAAAAAACGCGTTTATTTCGGGCTGAAAAACACGTTTTGAAAAAAGTGTACTGTAACTGCCCCATAACTTACATAGGGTTGACCAAACTTGCAGAAACATGTTTATTTCTGCTGAAAAACACGTTTTGACACTTTCTGCACACTGGGGTTAAGAGCAGAGTGTGTGGGCTCTTCTGAGCCTTGCAGTTACATAGGGATTCAGTTGTCTGAAAAAACGCGTTTATTTCGGGCTGAAAAACCCGTTTTGAAAAGTGTACTGTAACTGCCCCATAACTTACATGGGGTTGACCAAACTTGCAGAAACATGTTTATTTCTGCTGAAAAACACGTTTTGACACGTTCTGCACACTGGGGTTAAGAGCTGAGTGTGTGGGCTCTTCTGAGCTTGCAGTTACATAGGGATTCAGTTGTCTGAAAAAACGTGTTTATTTCGGGCTGAAAAACACGTTTTGAAAAGTGTACTGTAACTGCCCCATAACTTACATGGGGTTGACCAAACTTGCAGAAACATGTTTATTTCTGCTGAAAAACACGTTTTGACACTTTCTGCACACTGTGGTTAAGAGCAGAGTGTGTGGGCTCTTCTGAGCCTTGCAGTTACACAGGGATTCAGTTGTCTGAAAAAACGCGTTTATTTCGGGCTGAAAAACACGTTTTGAAAAGTGTACTGTAACTGCCCCATAACTTACATGGGGTTGACCAAACTTGCAGAAACATGTTTATTTCTGCTGAAAAACACGTTTTGACACTTTCTGCACACTGCGGTTAAGAGCAGAGTGTGTGGGCTCTTCTGAGCCTTGCAGTTACATACGGATTCAGTTGTCTGAAAAAACGCGTTTATTTCGGGCTGAAAAACACGTTTTGAAAAGTGTACTGTAACTGCCCCATAACTTACATGGGGATGACCAAACTTCCAGAAACATGTTTATTTCTGCTGAAAAACACGTTTTGACACTTTCTGCACACTGGGGTTAAGAGCAGAGTGTGTGGGCTCTTCTGAGCCTTGCAGTTACATAGGGATTCAGTTGTCTGAAAAAACGCGTTTATTTCGGGCTGAAAAACACGTTTTGAAAAGTGTACTGTAACTGCCCCATAACTTACATGGGGTTGACCAAACTTGCAGAAACATGTTTATTTCTGCTGAAAAACACGTTTTGACACTTTCTGCACACTGGGGTTAAGAGCAGAGTGTGTGGGCTCTTCTGAGCCTTGCAGTTACATAGGGATTCAGTTGTCTGAAAAAACGCGTTTATTTCGGGCTGAAAAACACATTTTGAAAAGTGTACTGTAACTGCCCCATAACTTACATGGGGTTGACGAAACTTGCAGAAACATGTTTATTTCTGCTGAAAAACACGTTTTGACACTTTCTGCACACTGGGGTTAAGAGCAGAGTGTGTGGGCTCTTCTGAGCCTTGCAGTTACACAGGGATTCAGTTGTCTGAAAAAACGCGTTTATTTCGGGCTGAAAAACACGTTTTGAAAAGTGTACTGTAACTGCCCCATAACTTACATGGGGTTGACCAAACTTGCAGAAACATGTTTATTTCTGCTGAAAAATACGTTTTGACACTTTCTGCACACTGGGGTTAAGAGCAGAGTGTGTGGGCTCTTCTGAGCCTTGCAGTTACATAGGGATTCAGTTGTCTGAAAAAACGTGTTTATTTCGGGCTGAAAAACACGTTTTGAAAAGTGTACTGTAACTGCCCCATAACTTACATGGGGTTGACCAAACTTGCAGAAACATGTTTATTTCTGTTGAAAAGCACGTTTTTACACCTTCTGCACACTGGGGTTAAGAGCAGTGTGTGTGGGCTCTTCTGAGCCTTGCAGTTACATACGGATTCAGTTGTCTGAAAAAACGCGTTTATTTCGGGCTGAAAAACACGTTTTGAAAAAAGTGCTGTTACTGCCCCATAACTGACATGGGGTTGACCAAACTTGCAGAAACATGTTTATTTCTGCTGAAAAGCACGTTTTGAAACTTTCTGCACACTGGGGCTAAGAGCAGAGTGTGTGGGCTCTTCTGAGCCTTGCAGTTACATAAGGATTCAGTTGTCTGAAAAAACGCGTTTATTTCGGGCTGAAAAACACGTTTTGAAAAGTGTACTGTAACTGCCCCATAACTTACATGGGGATGACCAAACTTGCAGAAACATGTTTATTTCTGCTGAAAAACACGTTTTGACACTTTCTGCACACTGTGGTTAAGAGCAGAGTGTGTGGGCTCTTCTGAGCCTTGCAGTTACACAGGGATTCAGTTGTCTGAAAAAACGCGTTTATTTCGGGCTGAAAAACACGTTTTGAAAAGTGTACTGTAACTGCCCCATAACTTACATGGGGTTGACCAAACTTGCAGAAACATGTTTATTTCTGCTGAAAAACACGTTTTGACACTTTCTGCACACTGGGGTTAAGAGCAGAGTGTGTGGGCTCTTCTGAGCCTTGCAGTTACATAGGGATTCAGTTGTCTGAAAAAACGCGTTTATTTCGGGCTGAAAAACACGTTTTGAAAAGTGTACTGTAACTGCCCCATAACTTACATGGGGTTGACCAAACTTGCAGAAACATGTTTATTTCTGCTGAAAAACACGTTTTGACACGTTCTGCACACTGGGGTTAAGAGCTGAGTGTGTGGGCTCTTCTGAGCTTGCAGTTACATAGGGATTCAGTTGTCTGAAAAAACGTGTTTATTTCGGGCTGAAAAACACGTTTTGAAAAGTGTACTGTAACTGCCCCATAACTTACATGGGGTTGACCAAACTTGCAGAAACATGTTTATTTCTGCTGAAAAACACGTTTTGACACTTTCTGCACACTGTGGTTAAGAGCAGAGTGTGTGGGCTCTTCTGAGCCTTGCAGTTACACAGGGATTCAGTTGTCTGAAAAAACGCGTTTATTTCGGGCTGAAAAACACGTTTTGAAAAGTGTACTGTAACTGCCCCATAACTTACATGGGGTTGACCAAACTTGCAGAAACATGTTTATTTCTGCTGAAAAATACGTTTTGACACTTTCTGCACACTGGGGTTAAGAGCAGAGTGTGTGGGCTCTTCTGAGCCTTGCAGTTACATAGGGATTCAGTTGTCTGAAAAAACGTGTTTATTTCGGGCTGAAAAACACGTTTTGAAAAGTGTACTGTAACTGCCCCATAACTTACATGGGGTTGACCAAACTTGCAGAAACATGTTTATTTCTGCTGAAAAACACGTTTTGACACTTTCTGCACACTGGGGTTAAGAGCAGAGTGTGTGGGCTCTTCTGAGCTTTGCAGTTACATAGGGATTCAGTTGTCTGAAAAAACGCGTTTATTTCGGACTGAAAAACACGTTTTGAAAAGTGTACTTTAACTGCCCCAAAACTTACATGGGGTTGACCAAACTTGCAGAAACATGTTTATGTCTGCTGAAAAACACGTTTTGACACTTTCTGCACACTGGGGTTAAGAGCAGTGTGTGTGGGCTCTTCTGAGCCTTGCAGTTACATACGGATTCAGTTGTCTGAAAAAACGCGTTTATTTCGGGCTGAAAAACACGTTTTGAAAAGTGTACTGTAACTGCCCCATAACTTACATGGGGTTGACCAAACTTGCAGAAACATGTTTATTTCTGCTGAAAAACACGTTTTGACACTTTCTGCACACTGGGGTTAAGAGCTGAGTGTGTGGGCTCTTCTGAGCTTGCAGTTACATAGGGATTCAGTTGTCTGAAAAAACGTGTTTATTTCGGGCTGAAAAACACGTTTTGAAAAGTGTACTGTAACTGCCCCATAACTTACATGGGGTTGACCAAACTTGCAGAAACATGTTTATTTCTGCTGAAAAACACGTTTTGACACTTTCTGCACACTGGGGTTAAGAGCAGAGTGTGTGGGCTCTTCTGAGCCTTGCAGTTACATAGGCATTCAGTTGTCTGAAAAAACGCGTTTATTTCGGGCTGAAAAACACGTTTTGAAAAGTGTACTGTAACTGCCCCATAACTTACATGGGGATGACCAAACTTCCAGAAACATGTTTATTTCTGCTGAAAAACACGTTTTGACACTTTCTGCACACTGGGGTTAAGAGCAGAGTGTGTGGGCTCTTCTGAGCCTTGCAGTTACATAGGGATTCAGTTGTCTGAAAAAACGCGTTTATTTCGGGCTGAAAAACACGTTTTGAAAAAAGTGCTGTTACTGCCCCATAACTGACATGGGGTTGACCAAACCTGCAGAAACATGTTTATTTCTGCTGAAAAGCACGTTTTGACACTTTCTGCACACTGGGGCTAAGAGCAGAGTGTGTGGGCTCTTCTGAGCCTTGCAGTTACATAAGGATTCAGTTGTCTGAAAAAACGCGTTTATTTCGGGCTGAAAAACACGTTTTGAAAAGTGTACTGTAACTGCCCCATAACTTACATGGGGATGACCAAACTTGCAGAAACATGTTTATTTCTGCTGAAAAACACGTTTTGACACTTTCTGCACACTGTGGTTAAGAGCAGAGTGTGTGGGCTCTTCTGAGCCTTGCAGTTACACAGGGATTCAGTTGTCTGAAAAAACGCGTTTATTTCGGGCTGAAAAACACGTTTTGAAAAGTGTACTGTAACTGCCCCATAACTTACATGGGGTTGACCAAACTTGCAGAAACATGTTTATTTCTGCTGAAAAACACGTTTTGACACTTTCTGCACACTGGGGTTAAGAGCAGAGTGTGTGGGCTCTTCTGAGCCTTGCAGTTACATAGGGATTCAGTTGTCTGAAAAAACGCGTTTATTTCGGGCTGAAAAACACGTTTTGAAAAGTGTACTGTAACTGCCCCATAACTTACATGGGGTTGACCAAACTTGCAGAAACATGTTTATTTCTGCTGAAAAACACGTTTTGACACGTTCTGCACACTGGGGTTAAGAGCTGAGTGTGTGGGCTCTTCTGAGCTTGCAGTTACATAGGGATTCAGTTGTCTGAAAAAACGTGTTTATTTCGGGCTGAAAAACACGTTTTGAAAAGTGTACTGTAACTGCCCCATAACTTACATGGGGTTGACCAAACTTGCAGAAACATGTTTATTTCTGCTGAAAAACACGTTTTGACACTTTCTGCACACTGTGGTTAAGAGCAGAGTGTGTGGGCTCTTCTGAGCCTTGCAGTTACACAGGGATTCAGTTGTCTGAAAAAACGCGTTTATTTCGGGCTGAAAAACACGTTTTGAAAAGTGTACTGTAACTGCCCCATAACTTACATGGGGTTGACCAAACTTGCAGAAACATGTTTATTTCTGCTGAAAAATACGTTTTGACACTTTCTGCACACTGGGGTTAAGAGCAGAGTGTGTGGGCTCTTCTGAGCCTTGCAGTTACATAGGGATTCAGTTGTCTGAAAAAACGTGTTTATTTCGGGCTGAAAAACACGTTTTGAAAAGTGTACTGTAACTGCCCCATAACTTACATGGGGTTGACCAAACTTGCAGAAACATGTTTATTTCTGCTGAAAAACACGTTTTGACACTTTCTGCACACTGGGGTTAAGAGCAGAGTGTGTGGGCTCTTCTGAGCTTTGCAGTTACATAGGGATTCAGTTGTCTGAAAAAACGCGTTTATTTCGGACTGAAAAACACGTTTTGAAAAGTGTACTTTAACTGCCCCAAAACTTACATAGGGTTGACCAAACTTGCAGAAACATGTTTATTTCTGCTGAAAAACACGTTTTGACACTTTCTGCACACTTGGGTTAAGAGCAGAGTGTGTGGGCTCTTCTGAGCCTTGCAGTTACATAGGGATTCAGTTGTCTGAAAAAACGCGTTTATTTCGGGCTGAAAAACACGTTTTGAAAAAAGTGCTGTTACTGCCCCATAACTGACATGGGGTTGACCAAACTTGCAGAAACATGTTTATTTCTGCTGAAAAACATGTTTTGACACTTTCTGCACACTGGGGTTAAGAGCAGAGTGTGTGGGCTCTTCTGAGCTTGCAGTTACTTAGGGATTCAGTTGTCTGAAATAACGTGTTTATTTCAGGCTGAAAAACACGTTTTGAAAAGTGTACTGTAACTGCCCCATAACTTACATGGGGTTGACCAAACTTGCAGAAACATGTTTGTTTCTGCTGAAAAACACGTTTTGACACTTTCTGCACACTGGGGTTAAGAGCAGTGTGTGTGGGCTCTTCTGAGCCTTGCAGTTACATACGGATTCAGTTGTCTGAAAAAACGCGTTTATTTCGGGCTGAAAAACACGTTTTGAAAAGTGTACTGTAACTGCCCCATAACTTACATGGGGATGACCAAACTTCCAGAAACATGTTTATTTCTGCTGAAAAACACGTTTTGACACTTTCTGCACACTGGGGTTAAGAGCAGAGTGTGTGGGCTCTTCTGAGCCTTGCAGTTACATAGGGATTCAGTTGTCTGAAAAAACGCGTTTATTTCGGTCTGAAAAACACGTTTTGAAAAGTGTACTGTAACTGCCCCATAACTTACATAGGGTTGACCAAACTTGCAGAAACATGTTTATTTCTGCTGAAAAACACGTTTTGACACTTTCTGCACACTGGGGTTAAGAGCAGAGTGTGTGGGCTCTTCTGAGCCTTGCAGTTACATAGGGATTCAGTTGTCTGAAAAAACGCGTTTATTTCGGGCTGAAAAACACGTTTTGAAAAGTGTACTGTAACTGCCCCATAACTTACATGGGGTTGACCAAACTTGCAGAAACATGTTTATTTCTGCTGAAAAACACGTTTTGACACGTTCTGCACACTGGGGTTAAGAGCTGAGTGTGTGGGCTCTTCTGAGCTTGCAGTTACATAGGGATTCAGTTGTCTGAAAAAACGTGTTTATTTCGGGCTGAAAAACACGTTTTGAAAAGTGTACTGTAACTGCCCCATAACTGACATAGGGTTGACCAAACTTGCAGAAACATGTTTATTTCTGCTGAAAAGCACGTTTTGACACCTTCTGCACACTGGGGTTAAGAGCAGTGTGTGTGGGCTCTTCTGAGCCTTGCAGTTACATACGGATTCAGTTGTCTGAAAAAACGCGTTTATTTCGGGCTGAAAAACACGTTTTGAAAAAAGTGCTGTTACTGCCCCATAACTGACATGGGGTTGACCAAACTTGCAGAAACATGTTTATTTCTGCTGAAAAGCACGTTTTGACACTTTCTGCACACTGGGGCTAAGAGCAGAGTGTGTGGGCTCTTCTGAGCCTTGCAGTTACATAAGGATTCAGTTGTCTGAAAAAACGCGTTTATTTCGGGCTGAAAAACACGTTTTGAAAAGTGTACTGTAACTGCCCCATAACTTACATGGGGATGACCAAACTTGCAGAAACATGTTTATTTCTGCTGAAAAACACGTTTTGACACTTTCTGCACACTGGGGTTAAGAGCAGAGTGTGTGGGCTCTTCTGAGCCTTGCAGTTACATAGGCATTCAGTTGTCTGAAAAAACGCGTTTATTTCGGGCTGAAAAACACGTTTTGAAAAGTGTACTGTAACTGCCCCATAACTTACATGGGGATGACCAAACTTCCAGAAACATGTTTATTTCTGCTGAAAAACACGTTTTGACACTTTCTGCACACTGGGGTTAAGAGCAGAGTGTGTGGGCTCTTCTGAGCCTTGCAGTTACATAGGGATTCAGTTGTCTGAAAAAACGCGTTTATTTCGGGCTGAAAAACACGTTTTGAAAAAAGTGCTGTTACTGCCCCATAACTTACATGGGGTTGACCAAACTTGCAGAAACATGTTTATTTCTGTTGAAAAGCACGTTTTGACACCTTCTGCACACTGGGGTTAAGAGCAGTGTGTGTGGGCTCTTCTGAGCCTTGCAGTTACATACGGATTCAGTTGTCTGAAAAAACGCGTTTATTTCGGGCTGAAAAACACGTTTTGAAAAGTGTACTGTAACTGCCCCATAACTTACATGGGGTTGACCAAACTTGCAGAAACATGTTTATTTCTGCTGAAAAACACGTTTTGACACTTTCTGCACACTGGGGTTAAGAGCAGAGTGTGTGGGCTCTTCTGAGCCTTGCAGTTACATAGGGATTCAGTTGTCTGAAAAAACGCGTTTATTTCGGGCTGAAAAACACGTTTTGAAAAGTGTACTGTAACTGCCCCATAACTTACATGGGGTTGACCAAACTTGCAGAAACATGTTTATTTCTGCTGAAAAACACGTTTTGACACGTTCTGCACACTGGGGTTAAGAGCTGAGTGTGTGGGCTCTTCTGAGCTTGCAGTTACATAGGGATTCAGTTGTCTGAAAAAACGTGTTTATTTCGGGCTGAAAAACACGTTTTGAAAAGTGTACTGTAACTGCCCCATAACTTACATGGGGTTGACCAAACTTGCAGAAACATGTTTATTTCTGCTGAAAAACACGTTTTGACACTTTCTGCACACTGTGGTTAAGAGCAGAGTGTGTGGGCTCTTCTGAGCCTTGCAGTTACACAGGGATTCAGTTGTCTGAAAAAACGCGTTTATTTCGGGCTGAAAAACACGTTTTGAAAAGTGTACTGTAACTGCCCCATAACTTACATGGGGTTGACCAAACTTGCAGAAACATGTTTATTTCTGCTGAAAAATACGTTTTGACACTTTCTGCACACTGGGGTTAAGAGCAGAGTGTGTGGGCTCTTCTGAGCCTTGCAGTTACATAGGGATTCAGTTGTCTGAAAAAACGTGTTTATTTCGGGCTGAAAAACACGTTTTGAAAAGTGTACTGTAACTGCCCCATAACTTACATGGGGTTGACCAAACTTGCAGAAACATGTTTATTTCTGTTGAAAAGCACGTTTTGACACCTTCTGCACACTGGGGTTAAGAGCAGTGTGTGTGGGCTCTTCTGAGCCTTGCAGTTACATACGGATTCAGTTGTCTGAAAAAACGCGTTTATTTCGGGCTGAAAAACACGTTTTGAAAAAAGTGCTGTTACTGCCCCATAACTGACATGGGGTTGACCAAACTTGCAGAAACATGTTTATTTCTGCTGAAAAGCACGTTTTGACACTTTCTGCACACTGGGGCTAAGAGCAGAGTGTGTGGGCTCTTCTGAGCCTTGCAGTTACATAAGGATTCAGTTGTCTGAAAAAACGCGTTTATTTCGGGCTGAAAAACACGTTTTGAAAAGTGTACTGTAACTGCCCCATAACTTACATGGGGATGACCAAACTTGCAGAAACATGTTTATTTCTGCTGAAAAACACGTTTTGACACTTTCTGCACACTGTGGTTAAGAGCAGAGTGTGTGGGCTCTTCTGAGCCTTGCAGTTACACAGGGATTCAGTTGTCTGAAAAAACGCGTTTATTTCGGGCTGAAAAACACGTTTTGAAAAGTGTACTGTAACTGCCCCATAACTTACATGGGGTTGACCAAACTTGCAGAAACATGTTTATTTCTGCTGAAAAACACGTTTTGACACTTTCTGCACACTGGGGTTAAGAGCAGAGTGTGTGGGCTCTTCTGAGCCTTGCAGTTACATAGGGATTCAGTTGTCTGAAAAAACGCGTTTATTTCGGGCTGAAAAACACGTTTTGAAAAGTGTACTGTAACTGCCCCATAACTTACATGGGGTTGACCAAACTTGCAGAAACATGTTTATTTCTGCTGAAAAACACGTTTTGACACGTTCTGCACACTGGGGTTAAGAGCTGAGTGTGTGGGCTCTTCTGAGCTTGCAGTTACATAGGGATTCAGTTGTCTGAAAAAACGTGTTTATTTCGGGCTGAAAAACACGTTTTGAAAAGTGTACTGTAACTGCCCCATAACTTACATGGGGTTGACCAAACTTGCAGAAACATGTTTATTTCTGCTGAAAAACACGTTTTGACACTTTCTGCACACTGTGGTTAAGAGCAGAGTGTGTGGGCTCTTCTGAGCCTTGCAGTTACACAGGGATTCAGTTGTCTGAAAAAACGCGTTTATTTCGGGCTGAAAAACACGTTTTGAAAAGTGTACTGTAACTGCCCCATAACTTACATGGGGTTGACCAAACTTGCAGAAACATGTTTATTTCTGCTGAAAAATACGTTTTGACACTTTCTGCACACTGGGGTTAAGAGCAGAGTGTGTGGGCTCTTCTGAGCCTTGCAGTTACATAGGGATTCAGTTGTCTGAAAAAACGTGTTTATTTCGGGCTGAAAAACACGTTTTGAAAAGTGTACTGTAACTGCCCCATAACTTACATGGGGTTGACCAAACTTGCAGAAACATGTTTATTTCTGCTGAAAAACACGTTTTGACACTTTCTGCACACTGGGGTTAAGAGCAGAGTGTGTGGGCTCTTCTGAGCTTTGCAGTTACATAGGGATTCAGTTGTCTGAAAAAACGCGTTTATTTCGGACTGAAAAACACGTTTTGAAAAGTGTACTTTAACTGCCCCAAAACTTACATAGGGTTGACCAAACTTGCAGAAACATGTTTATTTCTGCTGAAAAACACGTTTTGACACTTTCTGCACACTGGGGTTAAGAGCAGAGTGTGTGGGCTCTTCTGAGCCTTGCAGTTACATAGGGATTCAGTTGTCTGAAAAAACGCGTTTATTTCGGGCTGAAAAACACGTTTTGAAAAAAGTGCTGTTACTGCCCCATAACTGACATGGGGTTGACCAAACTTGCAGAAACATGTTTATTTCTGCTGAAAAACATGTTTTGACACTTTCTGCACACTGGGGTTAAGAGCAGAGTGTGTGGGCTCTTCTGAGCTTGCAGTTACTTAGGGATTCAGTTGTCTGAAATAACGTGTTTATTTCAGGCTGAAAAACACGTTTTGAAAAGTGTACTGTAACTGCCCCATAACTGACATAGGGTTGACCAAACTTGCAGAAACATGTTTATTTCTGCTGAAAAGCACGTTTTGACACCTTCTGCACACTGGGGTTAAGAGCAGTGTGTGTGGGCTCTTCTGAGCCTTGCAGTTACATACGGATTCAGTTGTCTGAAAAAACGCGTTTATTTCGGGCTGAAAAACACGTTTTGAAAAGTGTACTGTAACTGCCCCATAACTTACATGGGGTTGACCAAACTTGCAGAAACATGTTTATTTCTGCTGAAAAACACGTTTTGACACGTTCTGCACACTGGGGTTAAGAGCTGAGTGTGTGGGCTCTTCTGAGCTTGCAGTTACATAGGGATACAGTTGTCTGAAAAAACGTGTTTATTTCGGGCTGAAAAACACGTTTTGAAAAGTGTACTGTAACTGCCCCATAACTTACATGGGGTTGACCAAACTTGCAGAAACATGTTTATTTCTGCTGAAAAACACGTTTTGACACTTTCTGCACACTGTGGTTAAGAGCAGAGTGTGTGGGCTCTTCTGAGCCTTGCAGTTACACAGGGATTCAGTTGTCTGAAAAAACGCGTTTATTTCGGGCTGAAAAACACGTTTTGAAAAGTGTACTGTAACTGCCCCATAACTTACATGGGGATGACCAAACTTCCAGAAACATGTTTATTTCTGCTGAAAAACACGTTTTGACACTTTCTGCACACTGGGGTTAAGAGCAGAGTGTGTGGGCTCTTCTGAGCCTTGCAGTTACATAGGGATTCAGTTGTCTGAAAAAACGCGTTTATTTCGGTCTGAAAAACACGTTTTGAAAAGTGTACTGTAACTGCCCCATAACTTACATAGGGTTGACCAAACTTGCAGAAACATGTTTATTTCTGCTGAAAAACACGTTTTGACACTTTCTGCACACTGGGGTTAAGAGCAGAGTGTGTGGGCTCTTCTGAGCCTTGCAGTTACATAGGGATTCAGTTGTCTGAAAAAACGCGTTTATTTCGGGCTGAAAAACACGTTTTGAAAAGTGTACTGTAACTGCCCCATAACTTACATGGGGTTGACCAAACTTGCAGAAACATGTTTATTTCTGCTGAAAAACACGTTTTGACACGTTCTGCACACTGGGGTTAAGAGCTGAGTGTGTGGGCTCTTCTGAGCTTGCAGTTACATAGGGATTCAGTTGTCTGAAAAAACGTGTTTATTTCGGGCTGAAAAACACGTTTTGAAAAGTGTACTGTAACTGCCCCATAACTGACATAGGGTTGACCAAACTTGCAGAAACATGTTTATTTCTGCTGAAAAGCACGTTTTGACACCTTCTGCACACTGGGGTTAAGAGCAGTGTGTGTGGGCTCTTCTGAGCCTTGCAGTTACATACGGATTCAGTTGTCTGAAAAAACGCGTTTATTTCGGGCTGAAAAACACGTTTTGAAAAAAGTGCTGTTACTGCCCCATAACTGACATGGGGTTGACCAAACTTGCAGAAACATGTTTATTTCTGCTGAAAAGCACGTTTTGACACTTTCTGCACACTGGGGCTAAGAGCAGAGTGTGTGGGCTCTTCTGAGCCTTGCAGTTACATAAGGATTCAGTTGTCTGAAAAAACGCGTTTATTTCGGGCTGAAAAACACGTTTTGAAAAGTGTACTGTAACTGCCCCATAACTTACATGGGGATGACCAAACTTGCAGAAACATGTTTATTTCTGCTGAAAAACACGTTTTGACACTTTCTGCACACTGGGGTTAAGAGCAGAGTGTGTGGGCTCTTCTGAGCCTTGCAGTTACATAGGCATTCAGTTGTCTGAAAAAACGCGTTTATTTCGGGCTGAAAAACACGTTTTGAAAAGTGTACTGTAACTGCCCCATAACTTACATGGGGATGACCAAACTTCCAGAAACATGTTTATTTCTGCTGAAAAACACGTTTTGACACTTTCTGCACACTGGGGTTAAGAGCAGAGTGTGTGGGCTCTTCTGAGCCTTGCAGTTACATAGGGATTCAGTTGTCTGAAAAAACGCGTTTATTTCGGGCTGAAAAACACGTTTTGAAAAAAGTGCTGTTACTGCCCCATAACTTACATGGGGTTGACCAAACTTGCAGAAACATGTTTATTTCTGTTGAAAAGCACGTTTTGACACCTTCTGCACACTGGGGTTAAGAGCAGTGTGTGTGGGCTCTTCTGAGCCTTGCAGTTACATACGGATTCAGTTGTCTGAAAAAACGCGTTTATTTCGGGCTGAAAAACACGTTTTGAAAAGTGTACTGTAACTGCCCCATAACTTACATGGGGTTGACCAAACTTGCAGAAACATGTTTATTTCTGCTGAAAAACACGTTTTGACACTTTCTGCACACTGGGGTTAAGAGCAGAGTGTGTGGGCTCTTCTGAGCCTTGCAGTTACATAGGGATTCAGTTGTCTGAAAAAACGCGTTTATTTCGGGCTGAAAAACACGTTTTGAAAAGTGTACTGTAACTGCCCCATAACTTACATGGGGTTGACCAAACTTGCAGAAACATGTTTATTTCTGCTGAAAAACACGTTTTGACACGTTCTGCACACTGGGGTTAAGAGCTGAGTGTGTGGGCTCTTCTGAGCTTGCAGTTACATAGGGATTCAGTTGTCTGAAAAAACGTGTTTATTTCGGGCTGAAAAACACGTTTTGAAAAGTGTACTGTAACTGCCCCATAACTTACATGGGGTTGACCAAACTTGCAGAAACATGTTTATTTCTGCTGAAAAACACGTTTTGACACTTTCTGCACACTGTGGTTAAGAGCAGAGTGTGTGGGCTCTTCTGAGCCTTGCAGTTACACAGGGATTCAGTTGTCTGAAAAAACGCGTTTATTTCGGGCTGAAAAACACGTTTTGAAAAGTGTACTGTAACTGCCCCATAACTTACATGGGGTTGACCAAACTTGCAGAAACATGTTTATTTCTGCTGAAAAATACGTTTTGACACTTTCTGCACACTGGGGTTAAGAGCAGAGTGTGTGGGCTCTTCTGAGCCTTGCAGTTACATAGGGATTCAGTTGTCTGAAAAAACGTGTTTATTTCGGGCTGAAAAACACGTTTTGAAAAGTGTACTGTAACTGCCCCATAACTTACATGGGGTTGACCAAACTTGCAGAAACATGTTTATTTCTGTTGAAAAGCACGTTTTGACACCTTCTGCACACTGGGGTTAAGAGCAGTGTGTGTGGGCTCTTCTGAGCCTTGCAGTTACATACGGATTCAGTTGTCTGAAAAAACGCGTTTATTTCGGGCTGAAAAACACGTTTTGAAAAAAGTGCTGTTACTGCCCCATAACTGACATGGGGTTGACCAAACTTGCAGAAACATGTTTATTTCTGCTGAAAAGCACGTTTTGACACTTTCTGCACACTGGGGCTAAGAGCAGAGTGTGTGGGCTCTTCTGAGCCTTGCAGTTACATAAGGATTCAGTTGTCTGAAAAAACGCGTTTATTTCGGGCTGAAAAACACGTTTTGAAAAGTGTACTGTAACTGCCCCATAACTTACATGGGGATGACCAAACTTGCAGAAACATGTTTATTTCTGCTGAAAAACACGTTTTGACACTTTCTGCACACTGTGGTTAAGAGCAGAGTGTGTGGGCTCTTCTGAGCCTTGCAGTTACACAGGGATTCAGTTGTCTGAAAAAACGCGTTTATTTCGGGCTGAAAAACACGTTTTGAAAAGTGTACTGTAACTGCCCCATAACTTACATGGGGTTGACCAAACTTGCAGAAACATGTTTATTTCTGCTGAAAAACACGTTTTGACACTTTCTGCACACTGGGGTTAAGAGCAGAGTGTGTGGGCTCTTCTGAGCCTTGCAGTTACATAGGGATTCAGTTGTCTGAAAAAACGCGTTTATTTCGGGCTGAAAAACACGTTTTGAAAAGTGTACTGTAACTGCCCCATAACTTACATGGGGTTGACCAAACTTGCAGAAACATGTTTATTTCTGCTGAAAAACACGTTTTGACACGTTCTGCACACTGGGGTTAAGAGCTGAGTGTGTGGGCTCTTCTGAGCTTGCAGTTACATAGGGATTCAGTTGTCTGAAAAAACGTGTTTATTTCGGGCTGAAAAACACGTTTTGAAAAGTGTACTGTAACTGCCCCATAACTTACATGGGGTTGACCAAACTTGCAGAAACATGTTTATTTCTGCTGAAAAACACGTTTTGACACTTTCTGCACACTGTGGTTAAGAGCAGAGTGTGTGGGCTCTTCTGAGCCTTGCAGTTACACAGGGATTCAGTTGTCTGAAAAAACGCGTTTATTTCGGGCTGAAAAACACGTTTTGAAAAGTGTACTGTAACTGCCCCATAACTTACATGGGGTTGACCAAACTTGCAGAAACATGTTTATTTCTGCTGAAAAATACGTTTTGACACTTTCTGCACACTGGGGTTAAGAGCAGAGTGTGTGGGCTCTTCTGAGCCTTGCAGTTACATAGGGATTCAGTTGTCTGAAAAAACGTGTTTATTTCGGGCTGAAAAACACGTTTTGAAAAGTGTACTGTAACTGCCCCATAACTTACATGGGGTTGACCAAACTTGCAGAAACATGTTTATTTCTGCTGAAAAACACGTTTTGACACTTTCTGCACACTGGGGTTAAGAGCAGAGTGTGTGGGCTCTTCTGAGCTTTGCAGTTACATAGGGATTCAGTTGTCTGAAAAAACGCGTTTATTTCGGACTGAAAAACACGTTTTGAAAAGTGTACTTTAACTGCCCCAAAACTTACATAGGGTTGACCAAACTTGCAGAAACATGTTTATTTCTGCTGAAAAACACGTTTTGACACTTTCTGCACACTGGGGTTAAGAGCAGAGTGTGTGGGCTCTTCTGAGCCTTGCAGTTACATAGGGATTCAGTTGTCTGAAAAAACGCGTTTATTTCGGGCTGAAAAACACGTTTTGAAAAAAGTGCTGTTACTGCCCCATAACTGACATGGGGTTGACCAAACTTGCAGAAACATGTTTATTTCTGCTGAAAAACATGTTTTGACACTTTCTGCACACTGGGGTTAAGAGCAGAGTGTGTGGGCTCTTCTGAGCTTGCAGTTACTTAGGGATTCAGTTGTCTGAAATAACGTGTTTATTTCAGGCTGAAAAACACGTTTTGAAAAGTGTACTGTAACTGCCCCATAACTTACATGGGGATGACCAAACTTCCAGAAACATGTTTATTTCTGCTGAAAAACACGTTTTGACACTTTCTGCACACTGGGGTTAAGAGCAGAGTGTGTGGGCTCTTCTGAGCCTTGCAGTTACATAGGGATTCAGTTGTCTGAAAAAACGCGTTTATTTCGGTCTGAAAAACACGTTTTGAAAAGTGTACTGTAACTGCCCCATAACTTACATAGGGTTGACCAAACTTGCAGAAACATGTTTATTTCTGCTGAAAAACACGTTTTGACACGTTCTGCACACTGGGGTTAAGAGCTGAGTGTGTGGGCTCTTCTGAGCTTGCAGTTACATAGGGATTCAGTTGTCTGAAAAAACGTGTTTATTTCGGGCTGAAAAACACGTTTTGAAAAGTGTACTGTAACTGCCCCATAACTGACATAGGGTTGACCAAACTTGCAGAAACATGTTTATTTCTGCTGAAAAGCACGTTTTGACACCTTCTGCACACTGGGGTTAAGAGCAGTGTGTGTGGGCTCTTCTGAGCCTTGCAGTTACATACGGATTCAGTTGTCTGAAAAAACGCGTTTATTTCGGGCTGAAAAACACGTTTTGAAAAGTGTACTGTAACTGCCCCATAACTTACATGGGGTTGACCAAACTTGCAGAAACATGTTTATTTCTGCTGAAAAACACGTTTTGACACGTTCTGCACACTGGGGTTAAGAGCTGAGTGTGTGGGCTCTTCTGAGCTTGCAGTTACATAGGGATACAGTTGTCTGAAAAAACGTGTTTATTTCGGGCTGAAAAACACGTTTTGAAAAGTGTACTGTAACTGCCCCATAACTTACATGGGGTTGACCAAACTTGCAGAAACATGTTTATTTCTGCTGAAAAACACGTTTTGACACTTTCTGCACACTGTGGTTAAGAGCAGAGTGTGTGGGCTCTTCTGAGCCTTGCAGTTACACAGGGATTCAGTTGTCTGAAAAAACGCGTTTATTTCGGGCTGAAAAACACGTTTTGAAAAGTGTACTGTAACTGCCCCATAACTTACATGGGGTTGACCAAACTTGCAGAAACATGTTTATTTCTGCTGAAAAATACGTTTTGACACTTTCTGCACACTGGGGTTAAGAGCAGAGTGTGTGGGCTCTTCTGAGCCTTGCAGTTACATAGGGATTCAGTTGTCTGAAAAAACGTGTTTATTTCGGGCTGAAAAACACGTTTTGAAAAGTGTACTGTAACTGCCCCATAACTTACATGGGGTTGACCAAACTTGCAGAAACATGTTTATTTCTGCTGAAAAACACGTTTTGACACTTTCTGCACACTGGGGTTAAGAGCAGAGTGTGTGGGCTCTTCTGAGCTTTGCAGTTACATAGGGATTCAGTTGTCTGAAAAAACGCGTTTATTTCGGACTGAAAAACACGTTTTGAAAAGTGTACTTTAACTGCCCCAAAACTTACATAGGGTTGACCAAACTTGCAGAAACATGTTTATTTCTGCTGAAAAACACGTTTTGACACTTTCTGCACACTGGGGTTAAGAGCAGAGTGTGTGGGCTCTTCTGAGCCTTGCAGTTACATAGGGATTCAGTTGTCTGAAAAAACGCGTTTATTTCGGGCTGAAAAACACGTTTTGAAAAAAGTGCTGTTACTGCCCCATAACTGACATGGGGTTGACCAAACTTGCAGAAACATGTTTATTTCTGCTGAAAAACATGTTTTGACACTTTCTGCACACTGGGGTTAAGAGCAGAGTGTGTGGGCTCTTCTGAGCTTGCAGTTACTTAGGGATTCAGTTGTCTGAAATAACGTGTTTATTTCAGGCTGAAAAACACGTTTTGAAAAGTGTACTGTAACTGCCCCATAACTTACATGGGGTTGACCAAACTTGCAGAAACATGTTTGTTTCTGCTGAAAAACACGTTTTGACACTTTCTGCACACTGGGGTTAAGAGCAGTGTGTGTGGGCTCTTCTGAGCCTTGCAGTTACATACGGATTCAGTTGTCTGAAAAAACGCGTTTATTTCGGGCTGAAAAACACGTTTTGAAAAGTGTACTGTAACTGCCCCATAACTTACATGGGGATGACCAAACTTCCAGAAACATGTTTATTTCTGCTGAAAAACACGTTTTGACACTTTCTGCACACTGGGGTTAAGAGCAGAGTGTGTGGGCTCTTCTGAGCCTTGCAGTTACATAGGGATTCAGTTGTCTGAAAAAACGCGTTTATTTCGGTCTGAAAAACACGTTTTGAAAAGTGTACTGTAACTGCCCCATAACTTACATAGGGTTGACCAAACTTGCAGAAACATGTTTATTTCTGCTGAAAAACACGTTTTGACACGTTCTGCACACTGGGGTTAAGAGCTGAGTGTGTGGGCTCTTCTGAGCTTGCAGTTACATAGGGATTCAGTTGTCTGAAAAAACGTGTTTATTTCGGGCTGAAAAACACGTTTTGAAAAGTGTACTGTAACTGCCCCATAACTGACATAGGGTTGACCAAACTTGCAGAAACATGTTTATTTCTGCTGAAAAGCACGTTTTGACACCTTCTGCACACTGGGGTTAAGAGCAGTGTGTGTGGGCTCTTCTGAGCCTTGCAGTTACATACGGATTCAGTTGTCTGAAAAAACGCGTTTATTTCGGGCTGAAAAACACGTTTTGAAAAAAGTGCTGTTACTGCCCCATAACTGACATGGGGTTGACCAAACTTGCAGAAATATGTTTATTTCTGCTGAAAAGCACGTTTTGACACTTTCTGCACACTGGGGCTAAGAGCAGAGTGTGTGGGCTCTTCTGAGCCTTGCAGTTACATAAGGATTCAGTTGTCTGAAAAAACGCGTTTATTTCGGGCTGAAAAACACGTTTTGAAAAGTGTACTGTAACTGCCCCATAACTTACATGGGGATGACCAAACTTGCAGAAACATGTTTATTTCTGCTGAAAAACACGTTTTGACACTTTCTGCACACTGGGGTTAAGAGCAGAGTGTGTGGGCTCTTCTGAGCCTTGCAGTTACATAGGCATTCAGTTGTCTGAAAAAACGCGTTTATTTCGGGCTGAAAAACACGTTTTGAAAAAAGTGCTGTTACTGCCCCATAACTGACATGGGGTTGACCAAACTTGCAGAAACATGTTTATTTCTGCTGAAAAACATGTTTTGACACTTTCTGCACACTGGGGTTAAGAGCTGAGTGTGTGGGCTCTTCTGAGCTTGCAGTTACATTGGGATTCAGTTGTCTGAAAAAACGTGTTTATTTCGGGCTGAAAAACACGTTTTGAAAAGTGTACTGTAACTGCCCCATAACTTACATGGGGTTGACCAAACTTGCAGAAACATGTTTATTTCTGCTGAAAAACACGTTTTGACACTTTCTGCACACTGTGGTTAAGAGCAGAGTGTGTGGGCTCTTCTGAGCCTTGCAGTTACACAGGGATTCAGTTGTCTGAAAAAACGCGTTTATTTCGGGCTGAAAAACACGTTTTGAAAAGTGTACTGTAACTGCCCCATAACTTACATGGGGTTGACCAAACTTGCAGAAACATGTTTATTTCTGCTGAAAAATACGTTTTGACACTTTCTGCACACTGGGGTTAAGAGCAGAGTGTGTGGGCTCTTCTGAGCCTTGCAGTTACATAGGGATTCAGTTGTCTGAAAAAACGTGTTTATTTCGGGCTGAAAAACACGTTTTGAAAAGTGTACTGTAACTGCCCCATAACTTACATGGGGTTGACCAAACTTGCAGAAACATGTTTATTTCTGCTGAAAAACACGTTTTGACACTTTCTGCACACTGGGGTTAAGAGCAGAGTGTGTGGGCTCTTCTGAGCTTTGCAGTTACATAGGGATTCAGTTGTCTGAAAAAACGCGTTTATTTCGGACTGAAAAACACGTTTTGAAAAGTGTACTTTAACTGCCCCAAAACTTACATAGGGTTGACCAAACTTGCAGAAACATGTTTATTTCTGCTGAAAAACACGTTTTGACACTTTCTGCACACTGGGGTTAAGAGCAGAGTGTGTGGGCTCTTCTGAGCCTTGCAGTTACATAGGGATTCAGTTGTCTGAAAAAACGCGTTTATTTCGGGCTGAAAAACACGTTTTGAAAAAAGTGCTGTTACTGCCCCATAACTGACATGGGGTTGACCAAACTTGCAGAAACATGTTTATTTCTGCTGAAAAACATGTTTTGACACTTTCTGCACACTGGGGTTAAGAGCAGAGTGTGTGGGCTCTTCTGAGCTTGCAGTTACTTAGGGATTCAGTTGTCTGAAATAACGTGTTTATTTCAGGCTGAAAAACACGTTTTGAAAAGTGTACTGTAACTGCCCCATAACTTACATGGGGTTGACCAAACTTGCAGAAACATGTTTGTTTCTGCTGAAAAACACGTTTTGACACTTTCTGCACACTGGGGTTAAGAGCAGTGTGTGTGGGCTCTTCTGAGCCTTGCAGTTACATACGGATTCAGTTGTCTGAAAAAACGCGTTTATTTCGGGCTGAAAAACACGTTTTGAAAAGTGTACTGTAACTGCCCCATAACTTACATGGGGATGACCAAACTTCCAGAAACATGTTTATTTCTGCTGAAAAACACGTTTTGACACTTTCTGCACACTGGGGTTAAGAGCAGAGTGTGTGGGCTCTTCTGAGCCTTGCAGTTACATAGGGATTCAGTTGTCTGAAAAAACGCGTTTATTTCGGTCTGAAAAACACGTTTTGAAAAGTGTACTGTAACTGCCCCATAACTTACATAGGGTTGACCAAACTTGCAGAAACATGTTTATTTCTGCTGAAAAACACGTTTTGACACGTTCTGCACACTGGGGTTAAGAGCTGAGTGTGTGGGCTCTTCTGAGCTTGCAGTTACATAGGGATTCAGTTGTCTGAAAAAACGTGTTTATTTCGGGCTGAAAAACACGTTTTGAAAAGTGTACTGTAACTGCCCCATAACTGACATAGGGTTGACCAAACTTGCAGAAACATGTTTATTTCTGCTGAAAAGCACGTTTTGACACCTTCTGCACACTGGGGTTAAGAGCAGTGTGTGTGGGCTCTTCTGAGCCTTGCAGTTACATACGGATTCAGTTGTCTGAAAAAACGCGTTTATTTCGGGCTGAAAAACACGTTTTGAAAAAAGTGCTGTTACTGCCCCATAACTGACATGGGGTTGACCAAACTTGCAGAAATATGTTTATTTCTGCTGAAAAGCACGTTTTGACACTTTCTGCACACTGGGGCTAAGAGCAGAGTGTGTGGGCTCTTCTGAGCCTTGCAGTTACATAAGGATTCAGTTGTCTGAAAAAACGCGTTTATTTCGGGCTGAAAAACACGTTTTGAAAAGTGTACTGTAACTGCCCCATAACTTACATGGGGATGACCAAACTTGCAGAAACATGTTTATTTCTGCTGAAAAACACGTTTTGACACTTTCTGCACACTGGGGTTAAGAGCAGAGTGTGTGGGCTCTTCTGAGCCTTGCAGTTACATAGGCATTCAGTTGTCTGAAAAAACGCGTTTATTTCGGGCTGAAAAACACGTTTTGAAAAAAGTGCTGTTACTGCCCCATAACTGACATGGGGTTGACCAAACTTGCAGAAACATGTTTATTTCTGCTGAAAAACATGTTTTGACACTTTCTGCACACTGGGGTTAAGAGCTGAGTGTGTGGGCTCTTCTGAGCTTGCAGTTACATAGGGATTCAGTTGTCTGAAAAAACGCGTTTATTTCGGGCTGAAAAACACGTTTTGAAAAGTGTACTATAACTGCCCCATAACTTACATGGGGTTGACCAAACTTGCAGAAACATGTTTATTTCTGCTGAAAAACACGTTTTGACACTTTCTGCACACTGGGGTTAAGAGCAGAGTGTGTGGGCTCTTCTGAGCTTTGCAGTTACATAGGGATTCAGTTGTCTGAAAAAACGCGTTTATTTCGGACTGAAAAACACGTTTTGAAAAGTGTACTTTAACTGCCCCAAAACTTACATAGGGTTGACCAAACTTGCAGAAACATGTTTATTTCTGCTGAAAAACACGTTTTGACACTTTCTGCACACTGGGGTTAAGAGCAGTGTGTGTGGGCTCTTCTGAGCCTTGCAGTTACATACGGATTCAGTTGTCTGAAAAAACGCGTTTATTTCGGGCTGAAAAACACGTTTTGAAAAGTGTACTGTAACTGCCCCATAACTTACATGGGGATGACCAAACTTCCAGAAACATGTTTATTTCTGCTGAAAAACACGTTTTGACACTTTCTGCACACTGGGGTTAAGAGCAGAGTGTGTGGGCTCTTCTGAGCCTTGCAGTTACATAGGGATTCAGTTGTCTGAAAAAACGCGTTTATTTCGGTCTGAAAAACACGTTTTGAAAAGTGTACTGTAACTGCCCCATAACTTACATAGGGTTGACCGAACTTGCAGAAACATGTTTATTTCTGCTGAAAAACACGTTTTGACACTTTCTGCACACTGGGGTTAAGAGCAGAGTGTGTGGGCTCTTCTGAGCCTTGCAGTTACATAGGGATTCAGTTGTCTGAAAAAACGCGTTTATTTCGGGCTGAAAAACACGTTTTGAAAAGTGTACTGTAACTGCCCCATAACTTACATGGGGTTGACCAAACTTGCAGAAACATGTTTATTTCTGCTGAAAAACACGTTTTGACACGTTCTGCACACTGGGGTTAAGAGCTGAGTGTGTGGGCTCTTCTGAGCTTGCAGTTACATAGGGATTCAGTTGTCTGAAAAAACGTGTTTATTTCGGGCTGAAAAACACGTTTTGAAAAGTGTACTGTAACTGCCCCATAACTGACATGGGGTTGACCAAACTTGCAGAAACATGTTTATTTCTGCTGAAAAACACGTTTTGACACTTTCTGCACACTGGGGTTAAGAGCAGAGTGTGTGGGCTCTTCTGAGCCTTGCAGTTACAAAGGGATTCAGTTGTCTGAAAAAACGCGTTTATTTCGGGCTGAAAAACACGTTTTGAAAAAAGTGCTGTTACTGCCCCATAACTGACATGGGGTTGACCAAACTTGCAGAAACATGTTTATTTCTGCTGAAAAGCACGTTTTGACACTTCTGCACACTGGGGTTAAGAGCAGTGTGTGTGGGCTCTTCTGAGCCTTGCAGTTACATACGGATTCAGTTGTCTGAAAAAACGCGTTTATTTCGGGCTGAAAAACACGTTTTGAAAAAAGTGCTGTTACTGCCCCATAACTGACATGGGGTTGACCAAACTTGCAGAAACATGTTTATTTCTGCTGAAAAGTACGTTTTGACACTTTCTGCACACTGGGGCTAAGAGCAGAGTGTGTGGGCTCTTCTGAGCCTTGCAGTTACATAAGGATTCAGTTGTCTGAAAAAACGCGTTTATTTCGGGCTGAAAAACACGTTTTGAAAAGTGTACTGTAACTGCCCCATAACTTACATGGGGATGACCAAACTTGCAGAAACATGTTTATTTCTGCTGAAAAACACGTTTTGACACTTTCTGCACACTGGGGTTAAGAGCAGAGTGTGTGGGCTCTTCTGAGCCTTGCAGTTACATAGGCATTCAGTTGTCTGAAAAAACGCGTTTATTTCGGGCTGAAAAACACGTTTTGAAAAAAGTGCTGTTACTGCCCCATAACTGACATGGGGTTGACCAAACTTGCAGAAACATGTTTATTTCTGCTGAAAAGCACGTTTTGACACTTTCTGCACACTGGGGTTAAGAGCAGAGTGTGTGGGCTCTTCTGAGCCTTGCAGTTACATAGGGATTCAGTTGTCTGAAAAAACGCGTTTATTTCGGGCTGAAAAACACGTTTTGAAAAAAGTGCTGTTACTGTCCAATAACTTACATGGGGTAGACCAAACTTGCAGAAACATGTTTATTTCTGCTGAAAAACATGTTTTGACACTTTCTGCACACTGGGGTTAAGAGCTGAGTGTGTGGGCTCTTCTGAGCTTGCAGTTACATAGGGATTCAGTTGTCTGAAAAAAACGTGTTTATTTCGGGCTGAAAAACACGTTTTGAAAAGTGTACTGTAACTGCCCCATAACTTACGTGGGGTTGACCAAACTTGCAGAAACATGTTTATGTCTGCTGAAAAACACGTTTTGACACTTTCTGCACACTGGGGTTAAGAGCAGTGTGTGTGGGCTCTTCTGAGCCTTGCAGTTACATACGGATTCAGTTGTCTGAAAAAACGTGTTTATTTCGGGCTGAAAAACACGTTTTGAAAAGTGTACTGTAACTGCCCAATAACTTACATGGGGTTGACCAAACTTGCAGAAACATGTTTATGTCTGCTGAAAAACACGTTTTGACACTTTCTGCACACTGGGGTTAAGAGCAGTGTGTGTGGGCTCTTCTGAGCCTTGCAGTTACATACGGATTCAGTTGTCTGAAAAAACGCGTTTATTTCGGGCTGAAAAACACGTTTTGAAAAGTGTACTGTAACTGCCCCATAACTTACATGGGGTTGACCAAACTTGCAGAAACATGTTTATTTCTGCTGAAAAACACGTTTTGACACTTTCTGCACACTGGGGTTAAGAGCTGAGTGTGTGGGCTCTTCTGAGCTTGCAGTTACATAGGGATTCAGTTGTCTGAAAAAACGTGTTTATTTCGGGCTGAAAAACACGTTTTGAAAAGTGTACTGTAACTGCCCCATAACTTACATGGGGTTGACCAAACTTGCAGAAACATGTTTATTTCTGCTGAAAAACACGTTTTGACACTTTCTGCACACTGGGGTTAAGAGCAGAGTGTGTGGGCTCTTCTGAGCCTTGCAGTTACATAGGCATTCAGTTGTCTGAAAAAACGCGTTTATTTCGGGCTGAAAAACACGTTTTGAAAAGTGTACTGTAACTGCCCCATAACTTACATGGGGATGACCAAACTTCCAGAAACATGTTTATTTCTGCTGAAAAACACGTTTTGACACTTTCTGCACACTGGGGTTAAGAGCAGAGTGTGTGGGCTCTTCTGAGCCTTGCAGTTACATAGGGATTCAGTTGTCTGAAAAAACGCGTTTATTTCGGGCTGAAAAACACGTTTTGAAAAAAGTGCTGTTACTGCCCCATAACTTACATGGGGTTGACCAAACTTGCAGAAACATGTTTATTTCTGTTGAAAAGCACGTTTTGACACCTTCTGCACACTGGGGTTAAGAGCAGTGTGTGTGGGCTCTTCTGAGCCTTGCAGTTACATACGGATTCAGTTGTCTGAAAAAACGCGTTCATTTCGGGCTGAAAAACACGTTTTGAAAAAAGTGCTGTTACTGCCCCATAACTGACATGGGGTTGACCAAACTTGCAGAAACATGTTTATTTCTGCTGAAAAGCACGTTTTGACACTTTCTGCACACTGGGGCTAAGAGCAGAGTGTGTGGGCTCTTCTGAGCCTTGCAGTTACATAAGGATTCAGTTGTCTGAAAAAACGCGTTTATTTCGGGCTGAAAAACACGTTTTGAAAAGTGTACTGTAACTGCCCCATAACTTACATGGGGATGACCAAACTTGCAGAAACATGTTTATTTCTGCTGAAAAACACGTTTTGACACTTTCTGCGCACTGGGGTTAAGAGCAGAGTGTGTGGGCTCATCTGAGCCTTGCAGTTACATAGGGATTCAGTTGTCTGAAAAAACGCGTTTATTTCGGGCTGAAAAACACGTTTTGAAAAGTGTACTGTAACTGCCCCATAACTTACATGGGGTTGACCAAACTTGCAGAAACATGTTTATGTCTGCTGAAAAACACGTTTTGACACTTTCTGCACACTGGGGTTAAGAGCAGAGTGTGTGGGCTCTTCTGAGCCTTGCAGTTACAAAGGGATTCAGTTGTCTGAAAAAACGCGTTTATTTCGTGCTGAAAAACACGTTTTGAAAAAAGTGCTGTTACTGCCCCATAACTGACATGGGGTTGACCAAACTTGCAGAAACATGTTTATTTCTGCTGAAAAGCACGTTTTGACACCTTCTGCACACTGGGGTTAAGAGCAGTGTGTGTGGGCTCTTCTGAGCCTTGCAGTTACATACGGATTCAGTTGTCTGAAAAAACGCGTTTATTTCGGGCTGAAAAACACGTTTTGAAAAAAGTGCTGTTACTGCCCCATAACTGACATGGGGTTGACCAAACTTGCAGAAACATGTTTATTTCTGCTGAAAAGTACGTTTTGACACTTTCTGCACACTGGGGCTAAGAGCAGAGTGTGTGGGCTCTTCTGAGCCTTGCAGTTACATAAGGATTCAGTTGTCTGAAAAAACGCGTTTATTTCGGGCTGAAAAACACGTTTTGAAAAGTGTACTGTAACTGCCCCATAACTTACATGGGGATGACCAAACTTGCAGAAACATGTTTATTTCTGCTGAAAAACACGTTTTGACACTTTCTGCACACTGGGGTTAAGAGCAGAGTGTGTGGGCTCTTCTGAGCCTTGCAGTTACATAGGCATTCAGTTGTCTGAAAAAACGCGTTTATTTCGGGCTGAAAAACACGTTTTGAAAAAAGTGCTGTTACTGCCCCATAACTGACATGGGGTTGACCAAACTTGCAGAAACATGTTTATTTCTGCTGAAAAGCACGTTTTGACACTTTCTGCACACTGGGGCTAAGAGCAGAGTGTGTGGGCTCTTCTGAGCCTTGCAGTTACATAAGGATTCAGTTGTCTGAAAAAACGCGTTTATTTCGGGCTGAAAAACACGTTTTGAAAAGTGTACTGTAACTGCCCCATAACTTACATGGGGATGACCAAACTTGCAGAAACATGTTTATTTCTGCTGAAAAACACGTTTTGACACTTTCTGCACACTGGGGTTCAGAGCAGAGTGTGTGGGCTCTTCTGAGCCTTGCAGTTACATACGGATTCAGTTTTCTGAAAAAACGCGTTTATTTCGGGCTGAAAAACACGTTTTGAAAAGTGTACTGTAACTGCCCCATAACTTAAATGGGGATGACCAAACTTCCAGAAACATGTTTATTTCTGCTGAAAAACATGTTTTGACACTTTCTGCACACTGGGGTTAAGAGCAGAGTGTGTGGGCTCTTCTGAGCCTTGCAGTTACATAGGGATTCATTTGTCTGAAAAAACGCGTTTATTTCGGGCTGAAAAACACGTTTTGAAAAAAGTGCTGTTACTGTCCAATAACTTACATGGGGTTGACCAAACTTGCAGAAACATGTTTATTTCTGCTGAAAAACATGTTTTGACACTTTCTGCACACTGGGGTTAAGAGCTGAGTGTGTGGGCTCTTCTGAGCTTGCAGTTACATAGGGATTCAGTTGTCTGAAAAAACGTGTTTATTTCGGGCTGAAAAACACGTTTTGAAAAGTGTACTGTAACTGCCCCATAACTTACATGGGGTTGACCAAACTTGCAGAAACATGTTTATGTCTGCTGAAAAACACGTTTTGACACTTTCTGCACACTGGGGTTAAGAGCAGTGTGTGTGGGCTCTTCTGAGCCTTGCAGTTACATACGGATTCAGTTGTCTGAAAAAACGTGTTTATTTCGGGCTGAAAAACACGTTTTGAAAAGTGTACTGTAACTGCCCCATAACTTACATGGGGTTGACCAAACTTGCAGAAACATGTTTATGTCTGCTGAAAAACACGTTTTGACACTTTCTGCACACTGGGGTTAAGAGCAGTGTGTGTGGGCTCTTCTGAGCCTTGCAGTTACATACGGATTCAGTTGTCTGAAAAAACGCGTTTATTTCGGGCTGAAAAACACGTTTTGAAAAGTGTACTGTAACTGCCCCATAACTTACATGGGGTTGACCAAACTTGCAGAAACATGTTTATTTCTGCTGAAAAACACGTTTTGACACTTTCTGCACACTGGGGTTAAGAGCTGAGTGTGTGGGCTCTTCTGAGCTTGCAGTTACATAGGGATTCAGTTGTCTGAAAAAACGTGTTTATTTCGTGCTGAAAAACACGTTTTGAAAAGTGTACTGTAACTGCCCCATAACTTACATGGGGTTGACCAAACTTGCAGAAACATGTTTATGTCTGCTGAAAAACACGTTTTGACACTTTCTGCACACTGGGGTTAAGAGCAGTGTGTGTGGGCTCTTCTGAGCCTTGCAGTTACATACGGATTCAGTTGTCTGAAAAAACGCGTTTATTTCGGGCTGAAAAACACGTTTTGAAAAGTGTACTGTAACTGCCCCATAACTTACATGGGGTTGACCAAACTTGCAGAAACATGTTTATTTCTGCTGAAAAGCACGTTTTGACACCTTCTGCACACTGGGGTTAAGAGCAGTGTGTGTGGGCTCTTCTGAGCCTTGCAGTTACATACGGATTCAGTTGTCTGAAAAAACGCGTTTATTTCGGGCTGAAAAACACGTTTTGAAAAAAGTGCTGTTACTGCCCCATAACTGACATGGGGTTGACCAAACTTGCAGAAACATGTTTATTTCTGCTGAAAAGCACGTTTTGACACTTTCTGCACACTGGGGCTAAGAGCAGAGTGTGTGGGCTCTTCTGAGCCTTGCAGTTACATAAGGATTCAGTTGTCTGAAAAAACGCGTTTATTTCGGGCTGAAAAACACGTTTTGAAAAGTGTACTGTAACTGCCCCATAACTTACATGGGGATGACCAAACTTGCAGAAACATGTTTATTTCTGCTGAAAAACACGTTTTGACACTTTCTGCACACTGGGGTTAAGAGCAGAGTGTGTGGGCTCTTCTGAGCCTTGCAGTTACATAGGCATTCAGTTGTCTGAAAAAACGCGTTTATTTCGGGCTGAAAAACACGTTTTGAAAAGTGTACTGTAACTGCCCCATAACTGACATGGGGTTGACCAAACTTGCAGAAACATGTTTATTTCTGCTGAAAAACATGTTTTGACACTTTCTGCACACTGGGGTTAAGAGCTGAGTGTGTGGGCTCTTCTGAGCTTGCAGTTACATAGGGATTCAGTTGTCTGAAAAAACGCGTTTATTTCGGGCTGAAAAACACGTTTTGAAAAGTGTACTATAACTGCCCCATAACTTACATGGGGTTGACCAAACTTGCAGAAACATGTTTATTTCTGCTGAAAAACACGTTTTGACACTTTCTGCACACTGGGGTTAAGAGCAGAGTGTGTGGGCTCTTCTGAGCTTTGCAGTTACATAGGGATTCAGTTGTCTGAAAAAACGCGTTTATTTCGGACTGAAAAACACGTTTTGAAAAGTGTACTTTAACTGCCCCAAAACTTACATAGGGTTGACCAAACTTGCAGAAACATGTTTATTTCTGCTGAAAAACACGTTTTGACACTTTCTGCACACTGGGGTTAAGAGCAGAGTGTGTGGGCTCTTCTGAGCCTTGCAGTTACATAGGGATTCAGTTGTCTGAAAAAACGCGTTTATTTCGGGCTGAAAAACACGTTTTGAAAAAAGTGTTGTTACTGCCCCATAACTGACATGGGGTTGACCAAACTTGCAGAAACATGTTTATTTCTGCTGAAAAACATGTTTTGACACTTTCTGCACACTGGGGTTAAGAGCAGAGTGTGTGGGCTCTTCTGAGCTTGCAGTTACTTAGGGATTCAGTTGTCTGAAATAACGTGTTTATTTCAGGCTGAAAAACACGTTTTGAAAAGTGTACTGTAACTGCCCCATAACTTACATGGGGTTGACCAAACTTGCAGAAACATGTTTGTTTCTGCTGAAAAACACGTTTTGACACTTTCTGCACACTGGGGTTAAGAGCAGTGTGTGTGGGCTCTTCTGAGCCTTGCAGTTACATACGGATTCAGTTGTCTGAAAAAACGCGTTTATTTCGGGCTGAAAAACACGTTTTGAAAAGTGTACTGTAACTGCCCCATAACTTACATGGGGATGATCAAACTTCCAGAAACATGTTTATTTCTGCTGAAAAACACGTTTTGACACTTTCTGCACACTGGGGTTAAGAGCAGAGTGTGTGGGCTCTTCTGAGCCTTGCAGTTACATAGGGATTCAGTTGTCTGAAAAAACGCGTTTATTTCGGGCTGAAAAACACGTTTTGAAAAAAGTGCTGTTACTGCCCCATAACTGACATGGGGTTGACCAAACTTGCAGAAACATGTTTATTTCTGCTGAAAAACATGTTTTGACACTTTCTGCACACTGGGGTTAAGAGCAGAATGTGTGGGCTCTTCTGAGCTTGCAGTTACTTAGGGATTCAGTTGTCTGAAAAAACGCGTTTATTTCGGTCTGAAAAACAAGTTTTGAAAAGTGTACTGTAACTGCCCCATAACTTACATAGGGTTGACCGAACTTGCAGAAACATGTTTATTTCTGCTGAAAAACACGTTTTGACACTTTCTGCACACTGGGGTTAAGAGCAGAGTGTGTGGGCTCTTCTGAGCCTTGCAGTTACATAGGGATTCAGTTGTCTGAAAAAACGCGTTTATTTCGGGCTGAAAAACACGTTTTGAAAAGTGTACTGTAACTGCCCCATAACTTACATGGGGTTGACCAAACTTGCAGAAACATGTTTATTTCTGCTGAAAAACACGTTTTGACACGTTCTGCACACTGGGGTTAAGAGCTGAGTGTGTGGGCTCTTCTGAGCTTGCAGTTACATAGGGATTCAGTTGTCTGAAAAAACGTGTTTATTTCGGGCTGAAAAACACGTTTTGAAAAGTGTACTGTAACTGCCCCATAACTGACATGGGGTTGACCAAACTTGCAGAAACATGTTTATTTCTGCTGAAAAGCACGTTTTGACACCTTCTGCACACTGGGGTTAAGAGCAGTGTGTGTGGGCTCTTCTGAGCCTTGCAGTTACATACGGATTCAGTTGTCTGAAAAAACGCGTTTATTTCGGGCTGAAAAACACGTTTTGAAAAAAGTGCTGTTACTGCCCCATAACTGACATGGGGTTGACCAAACTTGCAGAAACATGTTTATTTCTGCTGAAAAGTACGTTTTGACACTTTTTGCACACTGGGGCTAAGAGCAGAGTGTGTGGGCTCTTCTGAGCCTTGCAGTTACATAAGGATTCAGTTGTCTGAAAAAACGCGTTTATTTCGGGCTGAAAAACACGTTTTGAAAAGTGTACTGTAACTGCCCCATAACTTACATGGGGATGACCAAACTTGCAGAAACATGTTTATTTCTGCTGAAAAACACGTTTTGACACTTTCTGCACACTGGGGTTAAGAGCAGAGTGTGTGGGCTCTTCTGAGCCTTGCAGTTACATAGGCATTCAGTTGTCTGAAAAAACGCGTTTATTTCGGGCTGAAAAACACGTTTTGAAAAGTGTACTGTAACTGCCCCATAACTTACATGGGGATGACCAAACTTGCAGAAACATGTTTATTTCTGCTGAAAAACACGTTTTGACACTTTCTGCACACTGGGGTTCAGAGCAGAGTGTGTGGGCTCTTCTGAGCCTTGCAGTTACATACGGATTCAGTTTTCTGAAAAAACGCGTTTATTTCGGGCTGAAAAACACGTTTTGAAAAGTGTACTGTAACTGCCCCATAACTTAAATGGGGATGACCAAACTTCCAGAAACATGTTTATTTCTGCTGAAAAACATGTTTTGACACTTTCTGCACACTGGGGTTAAGAGCAGAGTGTGTGGGCTCTTCTGAGCCTTGCAGTTACATAGGGATTCAGTTGTCTGAAAAAACGCGTTTATTTCGGGCTGAAAAACACGTTTTGAAAAAAGTGCTGTTACTGTCCAATAACTTACATGGGGTTGACCAAACTTGCAGAAACATGTTTATTTCTGCTGAAAAACATGTTTTGACACTTTCTGCACACTGGGGTTAAGAGCTGAGTGTGTGGGCTCTTCTGAGCTTGCAGTTACATAGGGATTCAGTTGTCTGAAAAAACGTGTTTATTTCGGGCTGAAAAACACGTTTTGAAAAGTGTACTGTAACTGCCCCATAACTTACATGGGGTTGACCAAACTTGGAGAAACATGTTTATGTCTGCTGAAAAACACGTTTTGACACTTTCTGCACACTGGGGTTAAGAGCAGTGTGTGTGGGCTCTTCTGAGCCTTGCAGTTACATACGGATTCAGTTGTCTGAAAAAACGCGTTTATTTCGGGCTGAAAAACACGTTTTGAAAAGTGTACTGTAACTGCCCCATAACTTACATGGGGTTGACCAAACTTGCAGAAACATGTTTATTTCTGCTGAAAAACACGTTTTGACACTTTCTGCACACTGGGGTTAAGAGCTGAGTGTGTGGGCTCTTCTGAGCTTGCAGTTACATAGGGATTCAGTTGTCTGAAAAAACGTGTTTATTTCGGGCTGAAAAACACGTTTTGAAAAGTGTACTGTAACTGCCCCATAACTTACATGGGGTTGACCAAACTTGCAGAAACATGTTTATTTCTGCTGAAAAACACGTTTTGACACTTTCTGCACACTGGGGTTAAGAGCAGAGTGTGTGGGCTCTTCTGAGCCTTGCAGTTACATAGGCATTCAGTTGTCTGAAAAAACGCGTTTATTTCGGGCTGAAAAACACGTTTTGAAAAGTGTACTGTAACTGCCCCATAACTTACATGGGGATGACCAAACTTGCAGAAACATGTTTATTTCTGCTGAAAAACACGTTTTGACACGTTCTGCACACTGGGGTTAAGAGCTGAGTGTGTGGGCTCTTCTGAGCTTGCAGTTACATAGGGATTCAGTTGTCTGAAAAAACGTGTTTATTTCGGGCTGAAAAACACGTTTTGAAAAGTGTACTGTAACTGCCCCATAACTGACATGGGGTTGACCAAACTTGCAGAAACATGTTTATTTCTGCTGAAAAGCACGTTTTGACACCTTCTGCACACTGGGGTTAAGAGCAGTGTGTGTGGGCTCTTCTGAGCCTTGCAGTTACATACGGATTCAGTTGTCTGAAAAAACGCGTTTATTTCGGGCTGAAAAACACGTTTTGAAAAAAGTGCTGTTACTGCCCCATAACTGACATGGGGTTGACCAAACTTGCAGAAACATGTTTATTTCTGCTGAAAAGTACGTTTTGACACTTTTTGCACACTGGGGCTAAGAGCAGAGTGTGTGGGCTCTTCTGAGCCTTGCAGTTACATAAGGATTCAGTTGTCTGAAAAAACGCGTTTATTTCGGGCTGAAAAACACGTTTTGAAAAGTGTACTGTAACTGCCCCATAACTTACATGGGGATGACCAAACTTGCAGAAACATGTTTATTTCTGCTGAAAAACACGTTTTGACACTTTCTGCACACTGGGGTTAAGAGCAGAGTGTGTGGGCTCTTCTGAGCCTTGCAGTTACATAGGCATTCAGTTGTCTGAAAAAACGCGTTTATTTCGGGCTGAAAAACACGTTTTGAAAAGTGTACTGTAACTGCCCCATAACTTACATGGGGATGACCAAACTTGCAGAAACATGTTTATTTCTGCTGAAAAACACGTTTTGACACTTTCTGCACACTGGGGTTCAGAGCAGAGTGTGTGGGCTCTTCTGAGCCTTGCAGTTACATACGGATTCAGTTTTCTGAAAAAACGCGTTTATTTCGGGCTGAAAAACACGTTTTGAAAAGTGTACTGTAACTGCCCCATAACTTAAATGGGGATGACCAAACTTCCAGAAACATGTTTATTTCTGCTGAAAAACATGTTTTGACACTTTCTGCACACTGGGGTTAAGAGCAGAGTGTGTGGGCTCTTCTGAGCCTTGCAGTTACATAGGGATTCAGTTGTCTGAAAAAACGCGTTTATTTCGGGCTGAAAAACACGTTTTGAAAAAAGTGCTGTTACTGTCCAATAACTTACATGGGGTTGACCAAACTTGCAGAAACATGTTTATTTCTGCTGAAAAACATGTTTTGACACTTTCTGCACACTGGGGTTAAGAGCTGAGTGTGTGGGCTCTTCTGAGCTTGCAGTTACATAGGGATTCAGTTGTCTGAAAAAACGTGTTTATTTCGGGCTGAAAAACACGTTTTGAAAAGTGTACTGTAACTGCCCCATAACTTACATGGGGTTGACCAAACTTGGAGAAACATGTTTATGTCTGCTGAAAAACACGTTTTGACACTTTCTGCACACTGGGGTTAAGAGCAGTGTGTGTGGGCTCTTCTGAGCCTTGCAGTTACATACGGATTCAGTTGTCTGAAAAAACGCGTTTATTTCGGGCTGAAAAACACGTTTTGAAAAGTGTACTGTAACTGCCCCATAACTTACATGGGGTTGACCAAACTTGCAGAAACATGTTTATTTCTGCTGAAAAACACGTTTTGACACTTTCTGCACACTGGGGTTAAGAGCTGAGTGTGTGGGCTCTTCTGAGCTTGCAGTTACATAGGGATTCAGTTGTCTGAAAAAACGTGTTTATTTCGGGCTGAAAAACACGTTTTGAAAAGTGTACTGTAACTGCCCCATAACTTACATGGGGTTGACCAAACTTGCAGAAACATGTTTATTTCTGCTGAAAAACACGTTTTGACACTTTCTGCACACTGGGGTTAAGAGCAGAGTGTGTGGGCTCTTCTGAGCCTTGCAGTTACATAGGCATTCAGTTGTCTGAAAAAACGCGTTTATTTCGGGCTGAAAAACACGTTTTGAAAAGTGTACTGTAACTGCCCCATAACTTACATGGGGATGACCAAACTTCCAGAAACATGTTTATTTCTGCTGAAAAACACGTTTTGACACTTTCTGCACACTGGGGTTAAGAGCAGAGTGTGTGGGCTCTTCTGAGCCTTGCAGTTACATAGGGATTCAGTTGTCTGAAAAAACGCGTTTATTTCGGGCTGAAAAACACGTTTTGAAAAAAGTGCTGTTACTGCCCCATAACTTACATGGGGTTGACCAAACTTGCAGAAACATGTTTATTTCTGTTGAAAAGCACGTTTTGACACCTTCTGCACACTGGGGTTAAGAGCAGTGTGTGTGGGCTCTTCTGAGCCTTGCAGTTACATACGGATTCAGTTGTCTGAAAAAACGCGTTTATTTCGGGCTGAAATACACGTTTTGAAAAAAGTGCTGTTACTGCCCCATAACTGACATGGGGTTGACCAAACTTGCAGAAACATGTTTATTTCTGCTGAAAAGCACGTTTTGACACTTTCTGCACACTGGGCTTAAGAGCAGAGTGTGTGGGCTCTTCTGAGCCTTGCAGTTACATAGGGATTCAGTTGTCTGAAAAAACGCGTTTATTTCGGGCTGAAAAACACGTTTTGAAAACAGTGCTGTTACTGCCCCATAACTGACATGGGGTTGACCAAACTTGCAGAAACATGTTTATTTCTGCTGAAAAGCACGTTTTGACACTTTCTGCACACTGGGGCTAAGAGCAGAGTGTGTGGGCTCTTCTGAGCCTTGCAGTTACATAAGGATTCAGTTGTCTGAAAAAACGCGTTTATTTCGGGCTGAAAAACACGTTTTGAAAAGTGTACTGTAACTGCCCCATAACTTACATGGGGATGACCAAACTTGCAGAAACATGTTTATTTCTGCTGAAAAACACGTTTTGACACTTTCTGCACACTGGGGTTAAGAGCAGAGTGTGTGGGCTCTTCTGAGCCTTGCAGTTACATACGGATTCAGTTTTCTGAAAAAACGCGTTTATTTCGGGCTGAAAAACACGTTTTGAAAAGTGTACTGTAACTGCCCCATAACTTAAATGGGGATGACCAAACTTCCAGAAACATGTTTATTTCTGCTGAAAAACATGTTTTGACACTTTCTGCACACTGGGGTTAAGAGCAGAGTGTGTGGGCTCTTCTGAGCCTTGCAGTTACATACGGATTCAGTTGTCTGAAAAAACGCGTTTATTTCGGGCTGAAAAACACGTTTTGAAAAAAGTGCTGTTACTGTCCAATAACTTACATGGGGTTGACCAAACTTGCAGAAACATGTTTATTTCTGCTGAAAAACATGTTTTGACACTTTCTGCACACTGGGGTTAAGAGCTGAGTGTGTGGGCTCTTCTGAGCTTGCAGTTACATAGGGATTCAGATGTCTGAAAAAACGTGTTTATTTCGGGCTGAAAAACACGTTTTGAAAAGTGTACTGTAACTGCCCCATAACTTACATGGGGTTGACCAAACTTGCAGAAACATGTTTATGTCTGCTGAAAAACACGTTTTGACACTTTCTGCACACTGGGGTTAAGAGCAGTGTGTGTGGGCTCTTTTGAGCTTTGCAGTTACATAGGGATTCAGTTGTCTGAAAAAACGCGTTTATTTCGGGCTGAAAAACACGTTTTGAAAAGTGTACTGTAACTGCCCCATAACTTACATGGGGTTGACCAAACTTGCAGAAACATGTTTATTTCTGCTGAAAAACACGTTTTGACACTTTCTGCACACTGGGGTTAAGAGCTGAGTGTGTGGGCTCTTCTGAGCTTGCAGTTAAATAGGGATTCAGTTGTCTGAAAAAACGTGTTTATTTCGGGCTGAAAAACACGTTTTGAAAAGTGTACTGTAACTGCCCCATAACTTACATGGGGTTGACCAAACTTGCAGAAACATGTTTATTTCTGCTGAAAAACACGTTTTGACACTTTCTGCACACTGGGGTTAAGAGCAGAGTGTGTGGGCTCTTCTGAGCCTTGCAGTTACATAGGCATTCAGTTGTCTGAAAAAACGCGTTTATTTCGGGCTGAAAAACACGTTTTGAAAAAAGTGCTGTTACTGCCCCATAACTGACATGGGGTTGACCAAACTTGCAGAAACATGTTTATTTCTGCTGAAAAGCACGTTTTGACACTTTCTGCACACTGGGGCTAAGAGCAGAGTGTGTGGGCTCTTCTGAGCCTTGCAGTTACATAAGGATTCAGTTGTCTGAAAAAACGCGTTTATTTCGGGCTGAAAAACACGTTTTGAAAAGTGTACTATAACTGCCCCATAACTTACATGGGATGACCAAACTTGCAGAAACATGTTTATTTCTGCTGAAAAACACGTTTTGACACTTTCTGCACACTGGGGTTAAGAGCAGAGTGTGTGGGCTCTTCTGAGCTTTGCAGTTACATAGGGATTCAGTTGTCTGAAAAAACGCGTTTATTTCGTGCTGAAAAACACGTTTTGAAAAGTGTACTATAACTGCCCCATAACTTACATGGGGTTGACCAAACTTGCAGAAACATGTTTATTTCTGCTGAAAAACACGTTTTGACACGTTCTGCACACTGGGGTTAAGAGCTGAGTGTGAGGGCTCTTCTGAGCTTGCAGTTACATAGGGATTCAGTTGTCTGAAAAAACGCGTTTATTTCGGGCTGAAAAACACGTTTTGAAAAGTGTACTGTAACTGCCCCATAACTTACATGGGGTTGACCAAACTTGCAGAAACATGTTTATTTCTGCTGAAAAACACGTCTTGACACTTTCTGCACACTGGGGTTAAGAGCAGAGTGTGTGGGCTCTTCTGAGCTTTGCAGTTACATAGGGATTCAGTTGTCTGAAAAAACGCGTTTATTTCGGACTGAAAAACACGTTTTGAAAAGTGTACTTTAACTGCCCCATAACTTACATGGGGTTGACCAAACTTGCAGAAACATGTTTATTTCTGCTGAAAAACATGTTTTGACACTTTCTGCACACTGGGGTTAAGAGCAGAGTGTGTGGGCTCTTCTGAGCCTTGCAGTTACATAGCGATTCAGTTGTCTGAAAAAACGCGTTTATTTCGGGCTGAAAAACACGTTTTGAAAAAAGTGCTGTTACTGCCCCATAACTTACATGGGGTTGACCAAACTTGCAGAAACATGTTTATTTCTGCTGAAAAGCACGTTTTGACACCTTCTGCACACTGGGGTTAAGAGCAGTGTGTGTGGGCTCTTCTGAGCCTTGCAGTTACATACGGATTCAGTTGTCTGAAAAAACGCGTTTATTTCGGGCTGAAAAACACGTTTTGAAAAAAGTGCTGTTACTGCCCCATAACTGACATGGGGTTGACCAAACTTGCAGAAACATGTTTATTTCTGCTGAAAAGCACGTTTTGACACTTTCTGCACACTGGGGCTAAGAGCAGAGTGTGTGGGCTCTTCTGAGCCTTGCAGTTACATAGGCATTCAGTTGTCTGAAAAAACGCGTTTATTTCGGGCTGAAAAACACGTTTTGAAAAAAGTGCTGTTACTGTCCAATAACTTACATGGGGTTGACCAAACTTGCAGAAACATGTTTATTTCTGCTGAAAAACATGTTTTGACACTTTCTGCACACTGGGGTTAAGAGCTGAGTGTGTGGGCTCTTCTGAGCTTGCAGTTACATAGGGATTCAGTTGTCTGAAAAAACGCGTTTATTTCGGGCTGAAAAACACGTTTTGAAAAGTGTACTATAACTGCCCCATAACTTACATGGGTTTGACCAAACTTTCAGAAACATGTTTATGTCTGCTGAAAAACACGTTTTGACACTTTCTGCACACTGGGGTTAAGAGCAGAGTGTGTGGGCTCTTCTGAGCCTTGCAGTTACATAGGCATTCAGTTGTCTGAAAAAACGCGTTTATTTCGGGCTGAAAAACACGTTTTGAAAAAAGTGCTGTTACTGTCCAATAACTTACATGGGGTTGACCAAACTTGCAGAAACATGTTTATTTCTGCTGAAAAACATGTTTTGACACTTTCTGCACACTGGGGTTAAGAGCTGAGTGTGTGGGCTCTTCTGAGCTTGCAGTTACATAGGGATTCAGTTGTCTGAAAAAACGCGTTTATTTCGGGCTGAAAAACACGTTTTGAAAAGTGTACTATAACTGCCCCATAACTTACATGGGTTTGACCAAACTTGCAGAAACATGTTTATGTCTGCTGAAAAACACGTTTTGACACTTTCTGCACACTGGGGTTAAGAGCAGAGTGTGTGGGCTCTTCTGAGCTTTGCAGTTACATAGGGATTCAGTTGTCTGAAAAAACGCGTTTATTTCGTGCTGAAAAACACGTTTTGAAAAAAGTGCTGTTACTGCCCCATAACTGACATGGGGTTGACCAAACTTGCAGAAACATGTTTATTTCTGCTGAAAAACACGTTTTGACACTTTCTGCACACTGGGGTTAAGAGCAGAGTGTGTGGGCTCTTCTGAGCCTTGCAGTTACATAGGGATTCAGTTGTCTGAAAAAACGCGTTTATTTCGGGCTGAAAAACACGTTTTGAAAAGTGTACTGTAACTGCCCCATAACTTACATGGGGTTGACCAAACTTGCAGAAACATGTTTATTTCTGCTGAAAAACACGTTTTGACACGTTCTGCACACTGGGGTTAAGAGCTGAGTGTGTGGGCTCTTCTGAGCTTGCAGTTACATAGGGATTCAGTTGTCTGAAAAAACGCGTTTATTTCGGGCTGAAAAACACGTTTTGAAAAGTGTACTGTAACTGCCCCATAACTTACATGGGGTTGACCAAACTTGCAGAAACATGTTTATGTCTGCTGAAAAACACGTTTTGACACTTTCTGCACACTGGGGTTAAGAGCAGAGTGTGTGGGCTCTTCTGAGCCTTGCAGTTACAAAGGGATTCAGTTGTCTGAAAAAACGCGTTTATTTCGGGCTGAAAAACACGTTTTGAAAAAAGTGCTGTTACTGCCCCATAACTGACATGGGGTTGACCAAACTTGCAGAAACATGTTTATTTCTGCTGAAAAGCACGTTTTGACACCTTCTGCACACTGGGGTTAAGAGCAGTGTGTGTGGGCTCTTCTGAGCCTTGCAGTTACATACGGATTCAGTTGTCTGAAAAAACGCGTTTATTTCGGGCTGAAAAACACGTTTTGAAAAAAGTGCTGTTACTGCCCCATAACTGACATGGGGTTGACCAAACTTGCAGAAACATGTTTATTTCTGCTGAAAAGTACGTTTTGACACTTTCTGCACACTGGGGCTAAGAGCAGAGTGTGTGGGCTCTTCTGAGCCTTGCAGTTACATAGGCATTCAGTTGTCTGAAAAAACGCGTTTATTTCGGGCTGAAAAACACGTTTTGAAAAAAGTGCTGTTACTGTCCAATAACTTACATGGGGTTGACCAAACTTGCAGAAACATGTTTATTTCTGCTGAAAAACATGTTTTGACACTTTCTGCACACTGGGGTTAAGAGCTGAGTGTGTGGGCTCTTCTGAGCCTTGCAGTTACATAGGCATTCAGTTGTCTGAAAAAACGCGTTTATTTCGGGCTGAAAAACACGTTTTGAAAAGTGTACTGTAACTGCCCCATAACTTACATGGGGTTGACCAAACTTGCAGAAACATGTTTATTTCTGCTGAAAAACATGTTTTGACACTTTCTGCACACTGGGGTTAAGAGCTGAGTGTGTGGGCTCTTCTGAGCCTTGCAGTTACATAGGCATTCAGTTGTCTGAAAAAACGTGTTTATTTCGGGCTGAAAAACACGTTTTGAAAAGTGTACTGTAACTGCCCCATAACTTACATGGGGTTGACCAAACTTGCAGAAACATGTTTATTTCTGCTGAAAAACACGTTTTGACACTTTCTGCACACTGGGGTTAAGAGCAGAGTGTGTGGGCTCTTCTGAGCCTTGCAGTTACATAGGCATTCAGTTGTCTGAAAAAACGCGTTTATTTCGGGCTGAAAAACACGTTTTGAAAAGTGTACTGTAACTGCCCCATAACTTACATGGGGATGACCAAACTTCCAGAAACATGTTTATTTCTGCTGAAAAACACGTTTTGACACTTTCTGCACACTGGGGTTAAGAGCAGAGTGTGTGGGCTCTTCTGAGCCTTGCAGTTACATAGGGATTCAGTTGTCTGAAAAAACGCGTTTATTTCGGGCTGAAAAACACGTTTTGAAAAAAGTGCTGTTACTGCCCCATAACTTACATGGGGTTGACCAAACTTGCAGAAACATGTTTATTTCTGTTGAAAAGCACGTTTTGACACCTTCTGCACACTGGGGTTAAGAGCAGTGTGTGTGGGCTCTTCTGAGCCTTGCAGTTACATACGGATTCAGTTGTCTGAAAAAACGCGTTTATTTCGGGCTGAAATACACGTTTTGAAAAAAGTGCTGTTACTGCCCCATAACTGACATGGGGTTGACCAAACTTGCAGAAACATGTTTATTTCTGCTGAAAAGCACGTTTTGACACTTTCTGCACACTGGGCTTAAGAGCAGAGTGTGTGGGCTCTTCTGAGCCTTGCAGTTACATAGGGATTCAGTTGTCTGAAAAAACGCGTTTATTTCGGGCTGAAAAACACGTTTTGAAAACAGTGCTGTTACTGCCCCATAACTGACATGGGGTTGACCAAACTTGCAGAAACATGTTTATTTCTGCTGAAAAACACGTTTTGACACTTTCTGCACACTGGGGTTAAGAGCAGAGTGTGTGGGCTCTTCTGAGCCTTGCAGTTACATACGGATTCAGTTTTCTGAAAAAACGCGTTTATTTCGGGCTGAAAAACACGTTTTGAAAAGTGTACTGTAACTGCCCCATAACTTAAATGGGGATGACCAAACTTCCAGAAACATGTTTATTTCTGCTGAAAAACATGTTTTGACACTTTCTGCACACTGGGGTTAAGAGCAGAGTGTGTGGGCTCTTCTGAGCCTTGCAGTTACATACGGATTCAGTTGTCTGAAAAAACGCGTTTATTTCGGGCTGAAAAACACGTTTTGAAAAAAGTGCTGTTACTGTCCAATAACTTACATGGGGTTGACCAAACTTGCAGAAACATGTTTATTTCTGCTGAAAAACATGTTTTGACACTTTCTGCACACTGGGGTTAAGAGCTGAGTGTGTGGGCTCTTCTGAGCTTGCAGTTACATAGGGATTCAGATGTCTGAAAAAACGTGTTTATTTCGGGCTGAAAAACACGTTTTGAAAAGTGTACTGTAACTGCCCCATAACTTACATGGGGTTGACCAAACTTGCAGAAACATGTTTATGTCTGCTGAAAAACACGTTTTGACACTTTCTGCACACTGGGGTTAAGAGCAGTGTGTGTGGGCTCTTTTGAGCTTTGCAGTTACATAGGGATTCAGTTGTCTGAAAAAACGCGTTTATTTCGGGCTGAAAAACACGTTTTGAAAAGTGTACTGTAACTGCCCCATAACTTACATGGGGTTGACCAAACTTGCAGAAACATGTTTATTTCTGCTGAAAAACACGTTTTGACACTTTCTGCACACTGGGGTTAAGAGCTGAGTGTGTGGGCTCTTCTGAGCTTGCAGTTAAATAGGGATTCAGTTGTCTGAAAAAACGTGTTTATTTCGGGCTGAAAAACACGTTTTGAAAAGTGTACTGTAACTGCCCCATAACTTACATGGGGTTGACCAAACTTGCAGAAACATGTTTATTTCTGCTGAAAAACACGTTTTGACACTTTCTGCACACTGGGGTTAAGAGCAGAGTGTGTGGGCTCTTCTGAGCCTTGCAGTTACATAGGCATTCAGTTGTCTGAAAAAACGCGTTTATTTCGGGCTGAAAAACACGTTTTGAAAAAAGTGCTGTTACTGCCCCATAACTGACATGGGGTTGACCAAACTTGCAGAAACATGTTTATTTCTGCTGAAAAGCACGTTTTGACACTTTCTGCACACTGGGGCTAAGAGCAGAGTGTGTGGGCTCTTCTGAGCCTTGCAGTTACATAAGGATTCAGTTGTCTGAAAAAACGCGTTTATTTCGGGCTGAAAAACACGTTTTGAAAAGTGTACTATAACTGCCCCATAACTTACATGGGATGACCAAACTTGCAGAAACATGTTTATTTCTGCTGAAAAACACGTTTTGACACTTTCTGCACACTGGGGTTAAGAGCAGAGTGTGTGGGCTCTTCTGAGCTTTGCAGTTACATAGGGATTCAGTTGTCTGAAAAAACGCGTTTATTTCGTGCTGAAAAACACGTTTTGAAAAGTGTACTATAACTGCCCCATAACTTACATGGGGTTGACCAAACTTGCAGAAACATGTTTATTTCTGCTGAAAAACACGTTTTGACACGTTCTGCACACTGGGGTTAAGAGCTGAGTGTGAGGGCTCTTCTGAGCTTGCAGTTACATAGGGATTCAGTTGTCTGAAAAAACGCGTTTATTTCGGGCTGAAAAACACGTTTTGAAAAGTGTACTGTAACTGCCCCATAACTTACATGGGGTTGACCAAACTTGCAGAAACATGTTTATTTCTGCTGAAAAACACGTCTTGACACTTTCTGCACACTGGGGTTAAGAGCAGAGTGTGTGGGCTCTTCTGAGCTTTGCAGTTACATAGGGATTCAGTTGTCTGAAAAAACGCGTTTATTTCGGACTGAAAAACACGTTTTGAAAAGTGTACTTTAACTGCCCCATAACTTACATGGGGTTGACCAAACTTGCAGAAACATGTTTATTTCTGCTGAAAAACATGTTTTGACACTTTCTGCACACTGGGGTTAAGAGCAGAGTGTGTGGGCTCTTCTGAGCCTTGCAGTTACATAGCGATTCAGTTGTCTGAAAAAACGCGTTTATTTCGGGCTGAAAAACACGTTTTGAAAAAAGTGCTGTTACTGCCCCATAACTTACATGGGGTTGACCAAACTTGCAGAAACATGTTTATTTCTGCTGAAAAGCACGTTTTGACACCTTCTGCACACTGGGGTTAAGAGCAGTGTGTGTGGGCTCTTCTGAGCCTTGCAGTTACATACGGATTCAGTTGTCTGAAAAAACGCGTTTATTTCGGGCTGAAAAACACGTTTTGAAAAAAGTGCTGTTACTGCCCCATAACTGACATGGGGTTGACCAAACTTGCAGAAACATGTTTATTTCTGCTGAAAAGCACGTTTTGACACTTTCTGCACACTGGGGCTAAGAGCAGAGTGTGTGGGCTCTTCTGAGCCTTGCAGTTACATAGGCATTCAGTTGTCTGAAAAAACGCGTTTATTTCGGGCTGAAAAACACGTTTTGAAAAAAGTGCTGTTACTGTCCAATAACTTACATGGGGTTGACCAAACTTGCAGAAACATGTTTATTTCTGCTGAAAAACATGTTTTGACACTTTCTGCACACTGGGGTTAAGAGCTGAGTGTGTGGGCTCTTCTGAGCTTGCAGTTACATAGGGATTCAGTTGTCTGAAAAAACGCGTTTATTTCGGGCTGAAAAACACGTTTTGAAAAGTGTACTATAACTGCCCCATAACTTACATGGGTTTGACCAAACTTTCAGAAACATGTTTATGTCTGCTGAAAAACACGTTTTGACACTTTCTGCACACTGGGGTTAAGAGCAGAGTGTGTGGGCTCTTCTGAGCCTTGCAGTTACATAGGCATTCAGTTGTCTGAAAAAACGCGTTTATTTCGGGCTGAAAAACACGTTTTGAAAAAAGTGCTGTTACTGTCCAATAACTTACATGGGGTTGACCAAACTTGCAGAAACATGTTTATTTCTGCTGAAAAACATGTTTTGACACTTTCTGCACACTGGGGTTAAGAGCTGAGTGTGTGGGCTCTTCTGAGCTTGCAGTTACATAGGGATTCAGTTGTCTGAAAAAACGCGTTTATTTCGGGCTGAAAAACACGTTTTGAAAAGTGTACTATAACTGCCCCATAACTTACATGGGTTTGACCAAACTTGCAGAAACATGTTTATGTCTGCTGAAAAACACGTTTTGACACTTTCTGCACACTGGGGTTAAGAGCAGAGTGTGTGGGCTCTTCTGAGCTTTGCAGTTACATAGGGATTCAGTTGTCTGAAAAAACGCGTTTATTTCGTGCTGAAAAACACGTTTTGAAAAAAGTGCTGTTACTGCCCCATAACTGACATGGGGTTGACCAAACTTGCAGAAACATGTTTATTTCTGCTGAAAAACACGTTTTGACACTTTCTGCACACTGGGGTTAAGAGCAGAGTGTGTGGGCTCTTCTGAGCCTTGCAGTTACATAGGGATTCAGTTGTCTGAAAAAACGCGTTTATTTCGGGCTGAAAAACACGTTTTGAAAAGTGTACTGTAACTGCCCCATAACTTACATGGGGTTGACCAAACTTGCAGAAACATGTTTATTTCTGCTGAAAAACACGTTTTGACACGTTCTGCACACTGGGGTTAAGAGCTGAGTGTGTGGGCTCTTCTGAGCTTGCAGTTACATAGGGATTCAGTTGTCTGAAAAAACGCGTTTATTTCGGGCTGAAAAACACGTTTTGAAAAGTGTACTGTAACTGCCCCATAACTTACATGGGGTTGACCAAACTTGCAGAAACATGTTTATGTCTGCTGAAAAACACGTTTTGACACTTTCTGCACACTGGGGTTAAGAGCAGAGTGTGTGGGCTCTTCTGAGCCTTGCAGTTACAAAGGGATTCAGTTGTCTGAAAAAACGCGTTTATTTCGGGCTGAAAAACACGTTTTGAAAAAAGTGCTGTTACTGCCCCATAACTGACATGGGGTTGACCAAACTTGCAGAAACATGTTTATTTCTGCTGAAAAGCACGTTTTGACACCTTCTGCACACTGGGGTTAAGAGCAGTGTGTGTGGGCTCTTCTGAGCCTTGCAGTTACATACGGATTCAGTTGTCTGAAAAAACGCGTTTATTTCGGGCTGAAAAACACGTTTTGAAAAAAGTGCTGTTACTGCCCCATAACTGACATGGGGTTGACCAAACTTGCAGAAACATGTTTATTTCTGCTGAAAAGTACGTTTTGACACTTTCTGCACACTGGGGCTAAGAGCAGAGTGTGTGGGCTCTTCTGAGCCTTGCAGTTACATAGGCATTCAGTTGTCTGAAAAAACGCGTTTATTTCGGGCTGAAAAACACGTTTTGAAAAAAGTGCTGTTACTGTCCAATAACTTACATGGGGTTGACCAAACTTGCAGAAACATGTTTATTTCTGCTGAAAAACATGTTTTGACACTTTCTGCACACTGGGGTTAAGAGCTGAGTGTGTGGGCTCTTCTGAGCTTGCAGTTACATAGGGATTCAGTTGTCTGAAAAAACGCGTTTATTTCGGGCTGAAAAACACGTTTTGAAAAGTGTACTATAACTGCCCCATAACTTACATGGGTTTGACCAAACTTTCAGAAACATGTTTATGTCTGCTGAAAAACACGTTTTGACACTTTCTGCACACTGGGGTTAAGAGCAGAGTGTGTGGGCTCTTCTGAGCCTTGCAGTTACATAGGCATTCAGTTGTCTGAAAAAACGCGTTTATTTCGGGCTGAAAAACACGTTTTGAAAAAAGTGCTGTTACTGTCCAATAACTTACATGGGGTTGACCAAACTTGCAGAAACATGTTTATTTCTGCTGAAAAACATGTTTTGACACTTTCTGCACACTGGGGTTAAGAGCTGAGTGTGTGGGCTCTTCTGAGCTTGCAGTTACATAGGGATTCAGTTGTCTGAAAAAACGCGTTTATTTCGGGCTGAAAAACACGTTTTGAAAAGTGTACTATAACTGCCCCATAACTTACATGGGTTTGACCAAACTTGCAGAAACATGTTTATGTCTGCTGAAAAACACGTTTTGACACTTTCTGCACACTGGGGTTAAGAGCAGAGTGTGTGGGCTCTTCTGAGCTTTGCAGTTACATAGGGATTCAGTTGTCTGAAAAAACGCGTTTATTTCGTGCTGAAAAACACGTTTTGAAAAAAGTGCTGTTACTGCCCCATAACTGACATGGGGTTGACCAAACTTGCAGAAACATGTTTATTTCTGCTGAAAAACACGTTTTGACACTTTCTGCACACTGGGGTTAAGAGCAGAGTGTGTGGGCTCTTCTGAGCCTTGCAGTTACATAGGGATTCAGTTGTCTGAAAAAACGCGTTTATTTCGGGCTGAAAAACACGTTTTGAAAAGTGTACTGTAACTGCCCCATAACTTACATGGGGTTGACCAAACTTGCAGAAACATGTTTATTTCTGCTGAAAAACACGTTTTGACACGTTCTGCACACTGGGGTTAAGAGCTGAGTGTGTGGGCTCTTCTGAGCTTGCAGTTACATAGGGATTCAGTTGTCTGAAAAAACGCGTTTATTTCGGGCTGAAAAACACGTTTTGAAAAGTGTACTGTAACTGCCCCATAACTTACATGGGGTTGACCAAACTTGCAGAAACATGTTTATGTCTGCTGAAAAACACGTTTTGACACTTTCTGCACACTGGGGTTAAGAGCAGAGTGTGTGGGCTCTTCTGAGCCTTGCAGTTACAAAGGGATTCAGTTGTCTGAAAAAACGCGTTTATTTCGGGCTGAAAAACACGTTTTGAAAAAAGTGCTGTTACTGCCCCATAACTGACATGGGGTTGACCAAACTTGCAGAAACATGTTTATTTCTGCTGAAAAGCACGTTTTGACACCTTCTGCACACTGGGGTTAAGAGCAGTGTGTGTGGGCTCTTCTGAGCCTTGCAGTTACATACGGATTCAGTTGTCTGAAAAAACGCGTTTATTTCGGGCTGAAAAACACGTTTTGAAAAAAGTGCTGTTACTGCCCCATAACTGACATGGGGTTGACCAAACTTGCAGAAACATGTTTATTTCTGCTGAAAAGTACGTTTTGACACTTTCTGCACACTGGGGCTAAGAGCAGAGTGTGTGGGCTCTTCTGAGCCTTGCAGTTACATAAGGATTCAGTTGTCTGAAAAAACGCGTTTATTTCGGGCTGAAAAACACGTTTTGAAAAGTGTACTGTAACTGCCCCATAACTTACATGGGGATGACCAAACTTGCAGAAACATGTTTATTTCTGCTGAAAAACACGTTTTGACACTTTCTGCACACTGGGGTTAAGAGCAGAGTGTGTGGGCTCTTCTGAGCCTTGCAGTTACATAGGCATTCAGTTGTCTGAAAAAACGCGTTTATTTCGGGCTGAAAAACACGTTTTGAAAAAAGTGCTGTTACTGCCCCATAACTGACATGGGGTTGACCAAACTTGCAGAAACATGTTTATTTCTGCTGAAAAACATGTTTTGACACTTTCTGCACACTGGGGTTAAGAGCAGAGTGTGTGGGCTCTTCTGAGCCTTGCAGTTACATAGGGATTCAGTTGTCTGAAAAAACGCGTTTATTTCGGGCTGAAAAACACGTTTTGAAAAAAGTGCTGTTACTGTCCAATAACTTACATGGGGTTGACCAAACTTGCAGAAACATGTTTATTTCTGCTGAAAAACATGTTTTGACACTTTCTGCACACTGGGGTTAAGAGCTGAGTGTGTGGGCTCTTCTGAGCTTGCAGTTACATAGGGATTCAGTTGTCTGAAAAAACGTGTTTATTTCGGGCTGAAAAACACGTTTTGAAAAGTGTACTGTAACTGCCCCATAACTTACATGGGGTTGACCAAACTTGCAGAAACATGTTTATGTCTGCTGAAAAACACGTTTTGACACTTTCTGCACACTGGGGTTAAGAGCAGTGTGTGTGGGCTCTTCTGAGCCTTGCAGTTACATACGGATTCAGTTGTCTGAAAAAACGCGTTTATTTCGGGCTGAAAAACACGTTTTGAAAAGTGTACTGTAACTGCCCCATAACTTACATGGGGTTGACCAAACTTGCAGAAACATGTTTATTTCTGCTGAAAAACACGTTTTGACACTTTCTGCACACTGGGGTTAAGAGCTGAGTGTGTGGGCTCTTCTGAGCTTGCAGTTACATAGGGATTCAGTTGTCTGAAAAAACGCGTTTATTTCGGGCTGAAAAACACGTTTTGAAAAGTGTACTGTAACTGCCCCATAACTTACATGGGGATGACCAAACTTCCAGAAACATGTTTATTTCTGCTGAAAAACACGTTTTGACACTTTCTGCACACTGGGGTTAAGAGCAGAGTGTGTGGGCTCTTCTGAGCCTTGCAGTTACATAGGGATTCAGTTGTCTGAAAAAACGCGTTTATTTCGGGCTGAAAAACACGTTTTGAAAAAAGTGCTGTTACTGCCCCATAACTTACATGGGGTTGACCAAACTTGCAGAAACATGTTTATTTCTGTTGAAAAGCACGTTTTGACACCTTCTGCACACTGGGGTTAAGAGCAGTGTGTGTGGGCTCTTCTGAGCCTTGCAGTTACATACGGATTCAGTTGTCTGAAAAAACGCGTTTATTTCGGGCTGAAATACACGTTTTGAAAAAAGTGCTGTTACTGCCCCATAACTGACATGGGGTTGACCAAACTTGCAGAAACATGTTTATTTCTGCTGAAAAGCACGTTTTGACACTTTCTGCACACTGGGCTTAAGAGCAGAGTGTGTGGGCTCTTCTGAGCCTTGCAGTTACATAGGGATTCAGTTGTCTGAAAAAACGCGTTTATTTCGGGCTGAAAAACACGTTTTGAAAACAGTGCTGTTACTGCCCCATAACTGACATGGGGTTGACCAAACTTGCAGAAACATGTTTATTTCTGCTGAAAAGCACGTTTTGACACTTTCTGCACACTGGGGCTAAGAGCAGAGTGTGTGGGCTCTTCTGAGCCTTGCAGTTACATAAGGATTCAGTTGTCTGAAAAAACGCGTTTATTTCGGGCTGAAAAACACGTTTTGAAAAGTGTACTGTAACTGCCCCATAACTTACATGGGGATGACCAAACTTGCAGAAACATGTTTATTTCTGCTGAAAAACACGTTTTGACACTTTCTGCACACTGGGGTTAAGAGCAGAGTGTGTGGGCTCTTCTGAGCCTTGCAGTTACATACGGATTCAGTTTTCTGAAAAAACGCGTTTATTTCGGGCTGAAAAACACGTTTTGAAAAGTGTACTGTAACTGCCCCATAACTTAAATGGGGATGACCAAACTTCCAGAAACATGTTTATTTCTGCTGAAAAACATGTTTTGACACTTTCTGCACACTGGGGTTAAGAGCAGAGTGTGTGGGCTCTTCTGAGCCTTGCAGTTACATACGGATTCAGTTGTCTGAAAAAACGCGTTTATTTCGGGCTGAAAAACACGTTTTGAAAAAAGTGCTGTTACTGTCCAATAACTTACATGGGGTTGACCAAACTTGCAGAAACATGTTTATTTCTGCTGAAAAACATGTTTTGACACTTTCTGCACACTGGGGTTAAGAGCTGAGTGTGTGGGCTCTTCTGAGCTTGCAGTTACATAGGGATTCAGATGTCTGAAAAAACGTGTTTATTTCGGGCTGAAAAACACGTTTTGAAAAGTGTACTGTAACTGCCCCATAACTTACATGGGGTTGACCAAACTTGCAGAAACATGTTTATGTCTGCTGAAAAACACGTTTTGACACTTTCTGCACACTGGGGTTAAGAGCAGTGTGTGTGGGCTCTTTTGAGCTTTGCAGTTACATAGGGATTCAGTTGTCTGAAAAAACGCGTTTATTTCGGGCTGAAAAACACGTTTTGAAAAGTGTACTGTAACTGCCCCATAACTTACATGGGGTTGACCAAACTTGCAGAAACATGTTTATTTCTGCTGAAAAACACGTTTTGACACTTTCTGCACACTGGGGTTAAGAGCTGAGTGTGTGGGCTCTTCTGAGCTTGCAGTTAAATAGGGATTCAGTTGTCTGAAAAAACGTGTTTATTTCGGGCTGAAAAACACGTTTTGAAAAGTGTACTGTAACTGCCCCATAACTTACATGGGGTTGACCAAACTTGCAGAAACATGTTTATTTCTGCTGAAAAACACGTTTTGACACTTTCTGCACACTGGGGTTAAGAGCAGAGTGTGTGGGCTCTTCTGAGCCTTGCAGTTACATAGGCATTCAGTTGTCTGAAAAAACGCGTTTATTTCGGGCTGAAAAACACGTTTTGAAAAAAGTGCTGTTACTGCCCCATAACTGACATGGGGTTGACCAAACTTGCAGAAACATGTTTATTTCTGCTGAAAAGCACGTTTTGACACTTTCTGCACACTGGGGTTAAGAGCAGAGTGTGTGGGCTCTTCTGAGCTTTGCAGTTACATAGGGATTCAGTTGTCTGAAAAAACGCGTTTATTTCGTGCTGAAAAACACGTTTTGAAAAGTGTACTATAACTGCCCCATAACTTACATGGGGTTGACCAAACTTGCAGAAACATGTTTATTTCTGCTGAAAAACACGTTTTGACACGTTCTGCACACTGGGGTTAAGAGCTGAGTGTGAGGGCTCTTCTGAGCTTGCAGTTACATAGGGATTCAGTTGTCTGAAAAAACGCGTTTATTTCGGGCTGAAAAACACGTTTTGAAAAGTGTACTGTAACTGCCCCATAACTTACATGGGGTTGACCAAACTTGCAGAAACATGTTTATTTCTGCTGAAAAACACGTCTTGACACTTTCTGCACACTGGGGTTAAGAGCAGAGTGTGTGGGCTCTTCTGAGCTTTGCAGTTACATAGGGATTCAGTTGTCTGAAAAAACGCGTTTATTTCGGACTGAAAAACACGTTTTGAAAAGTGTACTTTAACTGCCCCATAACTTACATGGGGTTGACCAAACTTGCAGAAACATGTTTATTTCTGCTGAAAAACATGTTTTGACACTTTCTGCACACTGGGGTTAAGAGCAGAGTGTGTGGGCTCTTCTGAGCCTTGCAGTTACATAGCGATTCAGTTGTCTGAAAAAACGCGTTTATTTCGGGCTGAAAAACACGTTTTGAAAAAAGTGCTGTTACTGCCCCATAACTTACATGGGGTTGACCAAACTTGCAGAAACATGTTTATTTCTGCTGAAAAGCACGTTTTGACACCTTCTGCACACTGGGGTTAAGAGCAGTGTGTGTGGGCTCTTCTGAGCCTTGCAGTTACATACGGATTCAGTTGTCTGAAAAAACGCGTTTATTTCGGGCTGAAAAACACGTTTTGAAAAAAGTGCTGTTACTGCCCCATAACTGACATGGGGTTGACCAAACTTGCAGAAACATGTTTATTTCTGCTGAAAAGCACGTTTTGACACTTTCTGCACACTGGGGCTAAGAGCAGAGTGTGTGGGCTCTTCTGAGCCTTGCAGTTACATAGGCATTCAGTTGTCTGAAAAAACGCGTTTATTTCGGGCTGAAAAACACGTTTTGAAAAAAGTGCTGTTACTGTCCAATAACTTACATGGGGTTGACCAAACTTGCAGAAACATGTTTATTTCTGCTGAAAAACATGTTTTGACACTTTCTGCACACTGGGGTTAAGAGCTGAGTGTGTGGGCTCTTCTGAGCTTGCAGTTACATAGGGATTCAGTTGTCTGAAAAAACGCGTTTATTTCGGGCTGAAAAACACGTTTTGAAAAGTGTACTATAACTGCCCCATAACTTACATGGGTTTGACCAAACTTTCAGAAACATGTTTATGTCTGCTGAAAAACACGTTTTGACACTTTCTGCACACTGGGGTTAAGAGCAGAGTGTGTGGGCTCTTCTGAGCCTTGCAGTTACATAGGCATTCAGTTGTCTGAAAAAACGCGTTTATTTCGGGCTGAAAAACACGTTTTGAAAAAAGTGCTGTTACTGTCCAATAACTTACATGGGGTTGACCAAACTTGCAGAAACATGTTTATTTCTGCTGAAAAACATGTTTTGACACTTTCTGCACACTGGGGTTAAGAGCTGAGTGTGTGGGCTCTTCTGAGCTTGCAGTTACATAGGGATTCAGTTGTCTGAAAAAACGCGTTTATTTCGGGCTGAAAAACACGTTTTGAAAAGTGTACTATAACTGCCCCATAACTTACATGGGTTTGACCAAACTTGCAGAAACATGTTTATGTCTGCTGAAAAACACGTTTTGACACTTTCTGCACACTGGGGTTAAGAGCAGAGTGTGTGGGCTCTTCTGAGCTTTGCAGTTACATAGGGATTCAGTTGTCTGAAAAAACGCGTTTATTTCGTGCTGAAAAACACGTTTTGAAAAAAGTGCTGTTACTGCCCCATAACTGACATGGGGTTGACCAAACTTGCAGAAACATGTTTATTTCTGCTGAAAAACACGTTTTGACACTTTCTGCACACTGGGGTTAAGAGCAGAGTGTGTGGGCTCTTCTGAGCCTTGCAGTTACATAGGGATTCAGTTGTCTGAAAAAACGCGTTTATTTCGGGCTGAAAAACACGTTTTGAAAAGTGTACTGTAACTGCCCCATAACTTACATGGGGTTGACCAAACTTGCAGAAACATGTTTATTTCTGCTGAAAAACACGTTTTGACACGTTCTGCACACTGGGGTTAAGAGCTGAGTGTGTGGGCTCTTCTGAGCTTGCAGTTACATAGGGATTCAGTTGTCTGAAAAAACGCGTTTATTTCGGGCTGAAAAACACGTTTTGAAAAGTGTACTGTAACTGCCCCATAACTTACATGGGGTTGACCAAACTTGCAGAAACATGTTTATGTCTGCTGAAAAACACGTTTTGACACTTTCTGCACACTGGGGTTAAGAGCAGAGTGTGTGGGCTCTTCTGAGCCTTGCAGTTACATAGGCATTCAGTTGTCTGAAAAAACGCGTTTATTTCGGGCTGAAAAACACGTTTTGAAAAAAGTGCTGTTACTGCCCCATAACTGACATGGGGTTGACCAAACTTGCAGAAACATGTTTATTTCTGCTGAAAAACATGTTTTGACACTTTCTGCACACTGGGGTTAAGAGCAGAGTGTGTGGGCTCTTCTGAGCTTGCAGTTACTTAGGGATTCAGTTGTCTGAAATAACGTGTTTATTTCAGGCTGAAAAACACGTTTTGAAAAGTGTACTGTAACTGCCCCATAACTTACATGGGGTTGACCAAACTTGCAGAAACATGTTTGTTTCTGCTGAAAAACACGTTTTGACACTTTCTGCACACTGGGGTTAAGAGCAGTGTGTGTGGGCTCTTCTGAGCCTTGCAGTTACATACGGATTCAGTTGTCTGAAAAAACGCGTTTATTTCGGGCTGAAAAACACGTTTTGAAAAAAGTGCTGTTACTGCCCCATAACTGACATGGGGTTGACCAAACTTGCAGAAACATGTTTATTTCTGCTGAAAAACATGTTTTGACACTTTCTGCACACTGGGGTTAAGAGCAGAATGTGTGGGCTCTTCTGAGCTTGCAGTTACTTAGGGATTCAGTTGTCTGAAAAAACGCGTTTATTTCGGTCTGAAAAACACGTTTTGAAAAGTGTACTGTAACTGCCCCATAACTTACATAGGGTTGACCGAACTTGCAGAAACATGTTTATTTCTGCTGAAAAACACGTTTTGACACTTTCTGCACACTGGGTTAAGAGCAGAGTGTGTGGGCTCTTCTGAGCCTTGCAGTTACATAGGGATTCAGTTGTCTGAAAAAACGCGTTTATTTCGGGCTGAAAAACACGTTTTGAAAAGTGTACTGTAACTGCCCCATAACTTACATGGGGTTGACCAAACTTGCAGAAACATGTTTATTTCTGCTGAAAAACACGTTTTGACACGTTCTGCACACTGGGGTTAAGAGCTGAGTGTGTGGGCTCTTCTGAGCTTGCAGTTACATAGGGATTCAGTTGTCTGAAAAAACGTGTTTATTTCGGGCTGAAAAACACGTTTTGAAAAGTGTACTGTAACTGCCCCATAACTGACATGGGGTTGACCAAACTTGCAGAAACATGTTTATTTCTGCTGAAAAACACGTTTTGACACTTTCTGCACACTGGGGTTAAGAGCAGAGTGTGTGGGCTCTTCTGAGCCTTGCAGTTACATAGGCATTCAGTTGTCTGAAAAACGCGTTTATTTCGGGCTGAAAAACACGTTTTGAAAAGTGTACTGTAACTGCCCCATAACTTACATGGGGATGACCAAACTTCCAGAAACATGTTTATTTCTGCTGAAAAACACGTTTTGACACTTTCTGCACACTGGGGTTAAGAGCAGAGTGTGTGGGCTCTTCTGAGCCTTGCAGTTACATAGGGATTCAGTTGTCTGAAAAAACGCGTTTATTTCGGGCTGAAAACACGTTTTGAAAAAGTGCTGTTACTGCCCCATAACTTACATGGGGTTGACCAAACTTGCAGAAACATGTTTATTTCTGTTGAAAAGCACGTTTTGACACCTTCTGCACACTGGGGTTAAGAGCAGTGTGTGTGGGCTCTTCTGAGCCTTGCAGTTACATACGGATTCAGTTGTCTGAAAAAACGCGTTTATTTCGGGCTGAAATACACGTTTTGAAAAAGTGCTGTTACTGCCCCATAACTGACATGGGTTGACCAAACTTGCAGAAACATGTTTATTTCTGCTGAAAGCACGTTTTGACACTTTCTGCACACTGGGCTTAAGAGCAGAGTGTGTGGGCTCTTCTGAGCCTTGCAGTTACATAGGGATTCAGTTGTCTGAAAAACGCGTTTATTTCGGGCTGAAAAACACGTTTTGAAAACAGTGCTGTTACTGCCCCATAACTGACATGGGGTTGACCAAACTTGCAGAAACATGTTTATTTCTGCTGAAAAACACGTTTTGACACTTTCTGCACACTGGGGTTAAGAGCAGAGTGTGTGGGCTCTTCTGAGCCTTGCAGTTACATACGGATTCAGTTTTCTGAAAAAACGCGTTTATTTCGGGCTGAAAAACACGTTTTGAAAAGTGTACTGTAACTGCCCCATAACTTAAATGGGGATGACCAAACTTCCAGAAACATGTTTATTTCTGCTGAAAAACATGTTTTGACACTTTCTGCACACTGGGGTTAAGAGCAGAGTGTGTGGGCTCTTCTGAGCCTTGCAGTTACATACGGATTCAGTTGTCTGAAAAAACGCGTTTATTTCGGGCTGAAAAACACGTTTTGAAAAAAGTGCTGTTACTGTCCAATAACTTACATGGGGTTGACCAAACTTGCAGAAACATGTTTATTTCTGCTGAAAAACATGTTTGACACTTTCTGCACACTGGGGTTAAGAGCTGAGTGTGTGGGCTCTTCTGAGCTTGCAGTTACATAGGGATTCAGATGTCTGAAAAACGTGTTTATTTCGGGCTGAAAAACACGTTTTGAAAAGTGTACTGTAACTGCCCCATAACTTACATGGGGTTGACCAAACTTGCAGAAACATGTTTATGTCTGCTGAAAAACACGTTTTGACACTTTCTGCACACTGGGGTTAAGAGCAGTGTGTGTGGGCTCTTTTGAGCTTTGCAGTTACATAGGGATTCAGTTGTCTGAAAAAACGCGTTTATTTCGGGCTGAAAAACACGTTTTGAAAAGTGTACTGTAACTGCCCCATAACTTACATGGGGTTGACCAAACTTGCAGAAACATGTTTATTTCTGCTGAAAAACACGTTTTGACACTTTCTGCACACTGGGGTTAAGAGCTGAGTGTGTGGGCTCTTCTGAGCTTGCAGTTAAATAGGGATTCAGTTGTCTGAAAAAACGTGTTTATTTCGGGCTGAAAAACACGTTTTG